>NC_141015.1:16185569-16345446 GCF_052327205.1 Somniosus microcephalus | reverse complement strand
CGATAGTTCTTTTGTGATTTTGCATGTTCAGCATCCAAAGACCATTGTGAAAAATGCAGTTATTCATCATTAGTAATTGCTTTAATATTATGACTTTCTCAAACGGCAGTAAGGATTATGTGATAATGCGCAGTTTGTTATCATAACTTCTGTTGAAGAAATGTCCTTGTATGAAGGGCAAACTCAGAAGATTGTTGAATATGAACAAGATAATAGAAAATCAATAGGATGATTGTTATACATGTTAATATTTGTTAGTTGATATGTCCGAGGAAGATGTTACTGCTTCTGGCCACGCACCTGCTCCTCAGCAGCAATGTCTCCTTTTGACCACAGGGTCTGACCCAGAGCCAGTGGCCTCACAGAATGATTCACAATATTCCACACTAGATGATGTAAACAGACTACAGAGTGCTTGGTTTGAGTATAAAACAAGGCTTTAATCAACTGTTTCACAACCATGAGTTTCTAGTTACATCACTAGTTCCTGGTTACAGAAACATCCTGAGCAAGCTGGGCCCACACCCGAGTAGTTATACTCCTTGGACGGCGCCGCCAGCTGGCCGCCCAGTGTTACTTCATGAGTCATGATAAGATTCATGACACTGGATATTTCAGGACCATGCCCTTTTTGAGTTTTGATGGTTTGGTCCAATTCGTAGCCATTTTCTTGGCTTTATAGTGGAAGCTCTCTTTGTTATCTCCTTATCTGCGGACAACCAGATGCACATCTTGAGTTGAGGTGGCCCACAGGAACAGACTCGACCTATGTTCGTTTGGGGATTCTGAGGACAACATTGTTTAGTCATTTGACAAAATATGGCCCATCTGATGATGTCTAAATTACTGGTTATTCACAACCCATATCTCCAATGCGCATTGCACAACCTAACTGGTACTACAAGGCAATGATACTGCGCTGCAGACCTCTCACCTTCTGCCTTTGTGCAGGCTGATTTTAGTTCAACTCAAGGATATTCTAGAATAACATCCAGCCATTGCTTCAATGTCAGCATGTATTCAGTAGGTTGTCCATCCGGCCCAGAAATTCGGGTCCCAACGCGTGAGTACGCACGGGGTACTCACGCGTGGACCCGATGGAAGTGCTGGTTTCTTGCATGCACTGCGCATGCGCGGGAAACCGGCACTTCTGATCCTCTGAACGAAGGGGTTCAGAGGTCGAACGCGTGCGCGCGGGAGTCTGCGCGTGCGCGTTGAACTTCCTTTTTTTTAACAGATTTTTCGTGAGGGTAAATCTTTAGATTTTAGAAATGTAAAAACCAGGCGTAAGGTCTTCATTTTTAAGGTAAGTGGTCAATTAATTAAAATTAAAACATTTTTTCCACAGGTTTATTATTTTTAAATACTTTAAAGTAAGGTAAGTGTATTTTTAGCCCCGTTTTTTTATAAAATTATTTTTTTCAAAAATTTAAATTATTGTTTAAAATAGTTATTTAATGTTATTAATAGTTTATTTAAAAAGTGTGATGTTTTTAAAAAATTTATTTGAAGGTTAACTACTGTTTTTGAGGCCTGTAGTATTCATAAGTTTGACAGGTCTTTCTGTCAATCTTATGAATGTACCTTTCCCTCCTCCGATTGGTTGCCCAGTGCTCACGTGATCCCAGCCGACGCATCGCACTAACTACGCCGCTGGATCACGCAAGCACAGCGCGCCGGGAGCTGGACCGGGCCACAGAGAGGAAATCCACGCAGGCCCGGGCCTCAACTGCCGGCGCGCTAGGTGAGTGTAGGTCGGGGGCTTGCACCCGCGGGAAGCCCCCGACCCGAATTTCTGGGCCGACCTCTGCCTTGAACAAGGACAATAGATTATATAAGAATATAAGAACAGTCAGTAAAGAAAGATCTTGCATTTATCTCAGGACGTCCCAAAGCGTTTTACAGCCAATGAAGTACTTTTGAAGTGTAGTCACTGTTGAAATGTGGGGAAACACGGCTGCCAGTTTGCGCACAGCAAGGTCCCATAAACAACAATGAGAGCCATGACCAGATAATCTGTTTTAGTGATGTTGGTTGAGGGATAAATGTTGGCCAGAACACCAGGGAGAACTCCCCTGCTCTTCTTCAATAGTGACATGAGATCTCTCATGGAGAGCAAACATGGGGGAAACATCAGAAGAGGTCAAAGTTTATTCATCTAGGAACCTAATTGTCCATCATAGCATCAAACTCAATTCTGAGGAACACTAGCGCCTCAATTACCTCACCTGACAGATTATTCTAAATATTTTTTCACTGAGTAAAGAAGCTCTTCCTAACATCTGTTTTAAATTTACTTTCTACTAATTTTCACCAGTCTCTAGTCCTTGATCATTCTCCCATCAGATAAAACTCTCATTTGGTGCCAGCCCAGTGGTTTCATGAATTTCTGGTCAATAGGCCAATATTAACAGTGGCAAAGAACGATGGCCAGGTTGTTTGATTTTCAGATACAAACCGTGGAAACATCTACCATGGCTCAGTAAAAAATAATACTGTGCCATCTGGGCCTGCTCCATCCCAGGCGTGGTTTACAATTTGTGGCTGCAAGCTACCTCATTTAGGCGGCATTTAGCTGACATTCTGGGGGCAATTTTAACCTAACTCTGCCGGGTGGGGAAACCCACAGGATGGGGTGGAACTTCAATGGAGAGCAATATTGGGTGGGATGTAAAACCAGCCTTGCACCTGATCTGGTCAGTTTCCCCATTTTAGGTTAAAATTGCCCCCTCTAAATCTGGAACGTAACTCATTGGGTCTGTGATGGGAGGTGCTTTCATGCATTTTTGTGGAATACCAGTCAACTACCAACTTCTACTTCTGTTCTCTTATCATCCAGTGTCAGGAGGCCTGGACAACAATATTTTCTAGAGGTGTTCCCATGTGATAGGCTTGCAGTGCAGCTCATGTCCTTCCTTGTTGCACATTTCTCAGCCTTGCCCCACAATTCCATGTGAGGCCACTATGCCATCCACTAATAGTTCTTTGGCACACTTGTCCAGGTCTTTGAGATGTGTGCAAGCCTGCCTATCTAAAAAATCATGCATCTGCTCAATTATCTTCCCTCAAAATACCAACTGGCCCGATTTCCAACAACAGGTCCCCACTTTTTGATGTGGACCTTACTCCCCTGAGCACACTGCCCATTCTTATAGTCTGGCACAGATTCCCTTCATTGTTTTAGTTCTGCACAACATCTAAATGTCTTCAACATTCAGTTGATTGTGGATAATTCAGCAGTGCTGGTATTCAGTCAGGCGATTTGTTGGGTCACCGAGTTGGCTGATGGTTCAGACACAGCTTCAGATTTCCTCTCCCCGCCTCAGCTTTCACCAATGTACAGCAGTGAGTCTGGTCAGAATTCAAAAGGTCATTCTTCTCATTGTGACGGTGCAGCTGTTCCTCCTTCTTCGCTCTTAGTCAATGCTCGCAGGTTGCACGTCCCCCTCCATGACAAGCTGTCAACATAGAAGACAGGAGCAGGAGTAGGCCATTCGGCCCCTCGAGCCTGTTCTGCCATTTAATGAGATCATGGCTGATCATCCAAATTCAGTACCCTGTCCCTGCCTTCTCTCCATATCCCTTGATCCCTTTAGCCTTAAGAAATATATCTAACTCCTTCTTGAATATATTTAATGAATTGGCCTCAACTGCCTTCTGTGGTAGAGAATTCCACAGGTTCACCACTCTCTGGGTGAAGAAATTCCTCCTCATCTCAGTCCTAAATGGCTTACCCCTTATCCTTAGACTGTGACCCCTTGTTCTGGACTCCCCGCCATCGGGAACATCCTTTCTGCATCTAGTCTGTCTAGTCCCGTTAGAATTTTATAAGTTTCAATGAGATCCCCTCTCATTCTTCTAAACTCCAGCGAGTATAAGCCCAATCGACCCAATCTCTCTTCATATGTCATTCCTGCCATCCCAGCTATCAGTCTGGTGAATCTTCGCTGCACTCCCTCCATGGCAAGAACATCCTTCCTCAACATTTTTATTTTTTGCCCACTGCAATGTTGGATGTCGAAGTTACAGTTTCCCAACCTTTTTATCCCGCTGTCCTCATAGAATACGAGAATGGGTTGCTACAACAAGACAAGGAACCTTCCAAGCACGCAACATTTTCCATTTGAAGTTTATAGGAAGGATGGAAGACTCACATTTATATAATGTGGCAGAGCCACCAAGGGACTCTTATCAAATCAAATCAAATCAACTTTTATTGTCATTGTTAGTGCACAAGTGCAGTACAACGAAATGTAGGCTTGCGGCTCCCGAGAGTGTACAATTTGGATTAGGACACGTAAACATTTCAACATACATATGTACATATATATTAGCATAAATATGACCATAATAAAGTAACAGAATGAATCTGTACCTGTATTCGTTTTACTGCATGTAAATAGCGCGGTCTCTGTAGGATTAAGACCGAACGCGATGACGTCACCACGTGGGTCACGTGACGTTCCCAACGGCGGGAAACGTGATGATGTCATGACGTCAGACTGAGGAGCGTTTTCCCTCAGTCCTCGTGGAGCCAGCATTGAGCATAGACCTGTTAGTTAGTTCTCCTGCGTTTTGATTGCCATTTCTGGAAAACAGTATTAAACTTTGTTTGGTTGACAGACTGACTCGATCTCAGTCCTTTGGTTAGGAATCTAGCAATTCCTACAGTGGTGACCCCGAACTTTCGCGAACGATCTTCGCGGAGGAAGCGCAACGCAACGAAATGATGGAAGCGAACGCGGTGGCTTTGAAGCTCCCTCAGTTTTGGGAACAACAGGTGGCCTCCTGGTTCGTGCAAGCGGAAGCTCAGTTTGACCTTCGAAACATCGTGGCGGATCAGACCCGTTACCTCTACGTGGTCTCCGCACTCGACGGCTCCACGGCTTCGAGGATCATCAACCTGCTTGAAAACCCCCCGGTCGATGGCAAGTACAGCACGCTAAAAGCGCGGTTAATTCAGGTTTTCGGCCTCACGAAGGCGGAGCGCGCACGCCGCTTGCTGACGCTGCCCGGGTTAGGCGACTCCAGGCCATCGGCGTTAATGTGCCAGATGCTCACACTCCTTGGCTCTGAACCGCAATGTTTCCTCTTCGAGAGTTGTTCTTGAGTCAATTGCCCGAGCAGATACAGGCAGCCCTCGCAAGATCGGATACTACGGATTGCGTAGCGCTTGCCGCCGAAGCAGACACCATTTATGCAGCCACGCAGCAATTCTGCACCACCATGAGGCGCCCCTCCCTCGTGGACTCCGCCCCGACGCCTCCATCGCCCGGCTTGTGTTTTTACCACGCCCGTCTCGGTGCGAGAGCCAGATGCTGCCGGCCTCCCTGCAGTTTCACGCCTCACACGAAGAAAAAACGCCGGCACCAAATACGGGAAAGGAAGACCGAGCCTGAGGGATGTCCCACGGCTGCGATGGCGGTTGGCGATTCCGGGAAGCTCCTTTACATTACCGATTCCATCTCGGGCCGACGGTTTTTATGCGACACAGGGGCGCAGTGTAGCATCCTTCCCGCCTCCGTCCTCGACATCCAGATGGGGAGGCGTGGTTTTCCCCTCCAGGCCGCCAATGGCGGTGCCATCCGTACCTTTGGTAAACGGCGGGCCCAGGTGTGTTTCGGCGGACAGCGTTTTCAATGGGACTTTATCACTGCCAAAATCTCGCAAGCCATCCTTGGCGTGGATTTTTTATGTGCCAACAGCCTTTTGGTGGATGTGAGAAATCGTCAACTGATTAACGCGGCCACTTTCAACTCCATCCCTTGCTTCCGCAGTGCAGTTGTGTCGCACGCGGTCTCCTGCGCCTTGCCTGCGCCTAATGAATTCACTCGCCTGCTCGGGGAATTCCCGGAACTAACCAAGCCCACTTTCTCCTCATCGACCACCAAACACGGCGTGGAGCATCACATCGCAACGACCGGCTCTCCAGTCTACGCACGGGCTCGGAGCCTAGAACCCAGCAAACTCGCGGCCGCAAAGGCAGAGTTTGCCGCCATGGAGCGGCTGGGGATTATTCGCCGGTCGAATAGTCCCTGGTCCTCGCCTCTCCATACCATCCCGAAACCTGGTGGCGGATGGCGGCCATGCAGTGACTACCGACGCCTTAATGACGTCACAACTCCCGATTGGTATCCAATACCGCATATCCAGGATTTCTCCGCGCATTTGGCAGGAAAGTCAATATTCTCCAAGGTCGACCTCGTACGTGGATACCATCAAGTGCCCGTACACGCCCAAGACATCCCAAAGACGGCGGTCATTACTCCCTTTGGCCTGTTCGAGTTCCTCCGGGTGCCATTTGGGCTCAAGAATGCGGCGCAGGCGTTTCAGCGCCTGATGGATTCGGTGCTGCGGGACCTTACCTTTTTATTTGTCTACCTTGACGATATCCTGATCGCCAGCTCTACCAAAGAGGAACACATCTGCCAGTTGCGCACCCTCTTTCGCCGCCTCCATCAACATGGTTTGATAATCAACCCGGCCAAATGTCAGTTCAGCCTACCACATATCGACTTCTTGGGCCACCGCATCACTTTGGAAGGCGCGATGCCGCTTCAGTCGAAGGTAGAGGCGATTACCGCTTTCCCACGGCCGCAGTCCATCAAGGCCCTCCAGGAGTTCCTGGGTATGGTAAATTTATACCACCGTTTCGTACCTAGGGCTGCTCAACTTATGCAACCACTCTACGAGGCTCTCAGAGGACAGCCGGGAAAAGGGTCCGTGGTTTGGACGCCCGAGATGGACTGCGCCTTCAGCGACACAAAGACCGCTCTAGCAAATGCAACTATGTTGGCACACCCACTGCCTGGTGCCACCATCGCTCTCACGACCGACGCTTCTGACTACGCCATAGGCGCCATGCAAGAACAGTGGGTCAGCGGCACATGGCAGCCACTGGCGTTTTTTAGTCGCCAACTACGACGTAATGAACGCAAATATAGCATGTTCGACAGGGAGTTGTTGGCGCTGTTTCTGGCTATCCACCATTTTTGATTTTTATTAGAGGGACGCCAATTCACCGCGTTCGTGGATCACAAACCACTGACGTTTGCTATGGTCAAGACCGCCGAACCATGGTCGGCTCGACAGCAGCGACAACTTACCTTTATTTCGGAGTTTACGACCGACATTCAGCACGTGGCCGGCAAGGACAACGTGGTGGCTGATTGTTTTTCGCATGCGACCGTCCAAGCCGTTCAGCTGGGAATAGACTATTCCCACATGGCTGCCGACCAAGCAACCGATCCGGAAACACAGGCGTTCCGCACTGACTCCTCCTGCCTCCAGCCAGTAGATGTGCAATTCCATTCAGCACCTCCATGCTCTGCGACGTCTCCTTGGGAGATCCCCGCCCAATCGTTCCGACTTCCTGGCATCGCAAAGTTTTTGATGCCATACATGGACTTTCGCATCCTGGCGTGAAGGCGTCTCAAAGATTACTGGCATCTAAATTCGTCTGGAGAGGAATGCGTAAAGATGTCCGCGACTGGGCTAACACCTGCGTCGTTTGTCAAAAATCTAAAGTGCAACGGCATGTAAAAGCCCCCTTGGCCACTTTCGAAGTGCCAGAACGCCGTTTCGACCATGTCCACGTAGACCTCGTTGGGCCGCTTCCGCCATCACAAGGTTTCACACACCTCCTGACCATGGTCGACTGCACTACAAGATGGCCAGAGGCGGTTCCTTTGGCGTCTACTACCTCCGCTGATGTCGCCAGGGCTTTTATCTCCTCGTGGGTCGCACGTTTCGGTGTCCCGGCAGATATTTTGTCCGACCGCGGTCCACAGTTTTCGTCCGAACTTTGGAACGCTGTAGCCTTAGGTTTGGGCACCAAGCTCCATCGCACCACGGCTTACCACCCACAGGCGAACGGGTTGTGCGAACGTTTTCATCGGTCGTTAAAGGCATCGCTAAGGGCCAGCCTGCAGGGCACCGCATGGGTGGATCGGCTCCCGTGGGTTATGCTTGGTTTGCGCACGGCGCCTAAAGAAGACCTGCGGTCATCTTCTGCGGAGCTGGTGTACGGCCAGCCACTCCGGGTGCCAGGCGATTTCCTGCCATCGCCGACTAAGCCGTGGTCCGCAGCCGACCAACTCAGCACCCACCGGGAAACAGCCGACTCCTTTAAGCCAATTCCAACGTCGCACCACGGCCTTCCTTCCTCTCACATACCAACAGAGTTAATGCAGGCTGAGTTTGTCTTCGTTCGCCATGATGCCCATCGCGGTCCTCTCAAGCCTCCTTATACGGGCCCCTTCCAAGTACTGGAGGCAGGCGACAAGAGTTTTTTGGTTGACATCGGTGGCAAACCCGACTACATTTCAATTGACCGCCTCAAGCCCGCGCACCTGGACCTCGACCGGCCGGTCGAAACTGCACAGCCACCACGTCGTGGTCGACCGTCCGCTGCTACTACGTCAGACCGGATCACTCCACCTGTCAGCCCATCCACTGCTCAGCAAATTCCTCTCTGGGAATATAGGAGTCGTTCGAACAGGCTTGTCCGACCTCCTCTTCGATTGACTTTCACTGTTAAAGACAATTCTGGGGGGGGCGCATGTGGCAGAGCCACCAAGGGACTCTTATATCGATGTACATAATTATCTGTAACAGAATGAATCTGTACCTGTATTCGTTTTACTGCATGTAAATAGCGCGGTCTCTGTAGGATTAAGACCGAACGCGATGACGCCACCACATGGGTCATGTGACATTCCCAATGGCGGGAAACGTGATGATGTGATGATGTCAGACTGAGGAGCGTTTTCCCTCAGTCCTCGTGGAGCCAGCATTGAGCATAGACCTGTTAGTTAGTTCTCCTGCGTTTTGATTGCCATTTCTGCAAAACAGTATTAAACTTCGTTTGGTTGACAGACTGACTCGATCTCAGTCCTTTGGTTAGGAATCTAGCAATTCCTACAATAACACCTTTCATGACCCCAGGACGTCCCAAAGAGTTTCACAGCCAATGAGGTACTTTTGAAGTGTAGTCACTGTCGTAATGTAGGAAACATTCTCGCATGTACCATGTTAATGTTCAGCTTCATCCAATTAATACAAAGATATGTTGAGCTATTGGCTTTTCCATTAAGCCAGGTCATTCAGCCCATAAGGCCCTGTGCATCCTGCCCTATCATGAACTCGATCACACTCCCGTAATCCCATGAGGGAATGTTCTGCATGAATAGTTTCTTCTGCCCAAATGTAATCCGATGTTGTACAGTATATGCCTAGATCCCTTGCTCTGGAATTCCCTCCCTGTAGAAGCCCTGCTGAGGTTCCTGCCTTGAGGAACTGGGGAGGCAGAGGCCCTTAATGGGCTGAAAAACAGGGTGAGTTAAAAAAAAATTGTCGTAAATCCTGTATTTAAAAGGTAATCAAACCCCTCGTTCCATTCTTATCTATCTAATCGTAGTCAGAGAATCACCTGCAATGGCTTGTCTTCCCGCTCCTGCACTGTTACCTCTGGGGTCCCCCCAGGATCTATCCTTGGCCCCCTCCTATTCCTCATCTACATGCTGCCCCTGGGTGACATCATCTGAAAACACAGCGTCAGGTTCCACATGTACGCTGACAACACTCAGCTCTACCTCTCCACCACCTCTCCCGACCTCGTCACTGTCTAAATTGTCACACTGCTTGTCCGACATCCAATACTGGACGAGCAGAAATTTCCTCCAATTAAACATTGGGAAGACTGAGCCATTGTCTTCGGGCCTCGCCACAAACGCCGTTCCCTAGCCACCGACTCCGTCCCCTTCCATGGCCACTGTCTCAGGCTGAACTAGACCGTTCACAACCTCAGCATCCTATTTGACTCTGAGCTGAGCTTCCGACCCCATATCCTCTCCATCACCAAGACGCCTCCTTCCACCTCTGTAATATCGCCCATCTCCGCCTCTGCCTCAGCCCATCTACTGCTGAAACCTTCATCCATGTCTTTGTTACCTCGACTATTCCAACACTCTCCTGTCGGGCCGCCCATCTTCCACCCTCCCTAAACTTCAGCTCATCCAAAACTCTGCTGCCCCTATCCGAAATTGCACCAAGTCCCGTTCTCCCATTACCCCTGTACTCGCTGACCTACATTGGCTCCTGGTCCTCAGATTTAAAATTCTCATCCTTGTTTTCAAATCCCTCCACGGCCTCACCCCATCCTATCTCTGTAACCTCCTTCAGCCCTACAAACCTCCGAGAACTCTGCGCTGCTCCAATTCTGGCCTCTTTTGCACCTCTGACTTCCTTCGCCCCACCATTGGCGGCCCTGCCTTGAGCTGTCTGGGCCTAAGCTCTGGAATTCCCTCCCTAAACCTCTCCACCTCTCCGGCCCTCTCTGCTCCTTTAAGGCATCCTTAAAAACGACCTCTTTGACCAAGCTTTTGGTCACTTGTTCCAATGCCTCCTTCTTTGGCTCAGTGTCAAATTTTGTTTGATTACACCTTGAAGCACCTTGGGACGTTTTACTACTTTAAAGGAGCTATATAAATACAAGTTGTTGTTGTTGTATTCCATATCCCTTGGGCTGAACTGTGCCTTAAAAATCAGTACAAGGGCTGCACAGGATTTATAAGCAACTAACAGGAGGAGGAGGCTCCATGAATATCCCCATCCTCAATTGTAAGAAATCACACAACACCAGGTTATAGTCTAACAGCTTTATTTGAAATCACAAGCTTTCAGAGCGCTGCTCCTTCTTCAGGTGAAGTGGAGAAATGCATAAAGACACAGCTTATATAGTCAGAGAATCATGTCAGATGTTTACAGGTAATCTTTCCAACTGCCATTTATCACACCTCGGCAGAGAGATAATCACAGCAATCAAAGGTGTGAATGGTGTCCAAATAGGTCAGTCAGGAAAACATTACATCAAAGAACAATGAGGTGGGGTCACAAGGGGTCAAATATTGCAGATGCTGGGGTCTGTATGAAAAACAAAAAAACAGACAGAAAACATTTTTTTTGCTGGAAATCACAGCAGGTCCGGCCGCATCTGTGTAGAGAGAACAAGCCAATGTCGACTCGAGTCTGGATGATCCTGCGTCAGGTGGGGTTACATGTAGTGTGACATGAACCCAAGATCTCGGTTGAGGCCGTCCTCATGGGTGCGGAACTTGGCTATCAGTTTCTGCTCGACGATTTTGCGTTGTCGTGTGTCTCGAAGGCCACCTTGGAGAATGCTTACCCAAAGATCGGAGGCTGAATGTCCTTGACTGCTGTTGCGCGGTGTCCGTTCATCCGTTGTCGCAGTGTCTGCATGGTCTCGCCGATGTACCATGCTCCGGGGGGTTTTTCATACAGACCCCAGCATCTGCAACATTTGACCCCTTGTGACCCCACCTCATTGTTCTTTGATGTAATGTTTTCCTGACTGACCTATTTGGACACCATTCACACCTTTGATTGCTGTGATTATCTCTCTGCCGAGGTGTGATAAATGGCAGTTGGAAACATTACCTGTAAACATCTGACATGATTCTCTGACTATATAAGCTGTGTCTTTATGCATTTCTCCACTTCACCTGACGAAGGAGCAGCGCTCCGAAAGCTTGTGATTTCAAATAAAGCTGTTGGACTATAACCTGGTGTTGTTTGACTTCTTACATTTGTCCACCCCAGTCCAACTCCGGCATCTCCACCCCATCCTCAATGATGGTGGAGCCCAGCACGTGAGTGCAAAAGACAAGGCTGAAGCATTTGCAACCATCTTCAGCCAGAAGTGCCGAGTGGATGATTCATATCGGCCTCCTCCTGAGGTCCCCACAGAAGTCAGTCCTAAACCAATTCGATTCACTCCACGTGATATCAAGAAATGGCTGAGTGCACTGGATACAGCAAAGGTTATGGCCCCTGACAACATCCGACTGTCGTGCTGAAGGCTTGTGCTCCAGAACTAGCCGCGTCTCTAGCCAAGCTGTTCCAGTACAGCTACAACACTGGCATCTACCCGACAATGTGGAAAACTGCCCAGGTATGTCCTGTCCACAAAAAGCAGGACAAATCCAATCTGGCCAATTACCGCCCCATCAGTCTACTCTCAATTATCAGTAAAGTGATGGAAGGTGTTGTTGACAGTGCTATCAAGCGACACTTACTCACCAATAACCTGCTCACTGATGCTCAGTTTGGTTCTGCCAGGACCACTCGGCTTTAGACCTCACTGCAGCGTTGGTCCAAACATGGACAAAAGAGCTGAATTCCAGAGGTGAGGTGAGAGTGACTGCCCTTGACATCAAGGCAGCATTTGACCGAGTGTGGTATCAAGGAACTGTAGGGTTTTCAAAATCCCCACATTCCCCAAAGTTATGGATAAAGAGACCCTGTATGGACAAGTTATTAAAAAGGGTACCCAAAATGGCTTCTGCAGCCTCGTGACCAAAAGTACAGGATTTTAAAAGCAAGGCCCTGCAAAAAGGCAGGCACTTTTCAAAACCTGAAACAAAACCTAAAATGCATGAATCTGTGAAAAGACTTTGTGGAGCCAGACAGCTAAGCAAACACAGAATATGCATTCATTCACCTTGGAACAGATCAGGTCAGAATGGGCCTAATCGAGGTCATTAGGTTTCTGCATATATAATCGGTAACAGCTCACAGTAGCCATCAAGCCAGGATGAGGACAATTAAATTTCATAAATAGCAAACAGCCAGCCATTAAGCATGGAGACAATCACCCCAGAAGTCGTTAAAGCAAATGGCTGTAATCATTTTAAACGAGCCCGCCAAAAGTTAGACAAAGGACTGACCTGATTTGGCGCGTAGATAAGGGATGAAGAACCGGGTATAATTGTAGGCCCATCGGTAGTGATCGCTCTCTTGCTCTTGCCTCTTATCACTTGGCCTTTGGCCTCCTGCCTCTCGTTCTCGTGCCCTGGCCTCGTGGCGGGCTCTCTTCTCGCTCCCCATGCCGCTCAACACCAAGGACGCCCATTACTACACCGAGGGCCGAACGCGGGAAGAGAACGAGACCCGAATCCGAAAACACACAGGACACACAGGCCACAAACGGGCAGATGAGACGCGACGAGATGAAGAATACGGTAAACCGATAAAGGCAGAGAAGGGCAGCGAAAAGACGCGTTGGGGGACAAACGCCTAGTTATAAGCTGGCGTTTGACGAATAAACTGGCGTTTCAAGCATGGATAGCAGCGTCCATGACGAATAAACTGGCGTTCGAAGAATAGGTAGAAAAATCAGTTTGACAGTATAAACCGCCAACCGAGCCACAACCGTTTTAAAAACCCGTCAGCGACTAAACCGCCCGAGGGAGAAGAAGAAGACCCATCGCGACTCGACGACGACGTTAGCTGAGGAAAAGGAGGGTGATTCACATAAACAACTCCACCCTGCGACCACGTGGTGACGAGGTACCCCAAAGGACAGCAAGAACGGACCCCAAAACTCACAACCATCAAAAGTCAACAGGTTTCGAATTGGTGAGCATAAATCCCTGGCCACTCATAGCTTAATCTAGTTAGGTATAGGGGGTGGGATAAGGATAAGGGGATTTTAATGTGTTTGTTCCCTCGATGTGCCGTGTGTTCCCCATTCCTAAATAAGTGTATTATTTTCATATGCCTGTAATCATCTTAGTAATTCTCAGTATTGTGATCTTGTTTTGCCTTTAATAAAAATTATGGTTTTCTTGCACCGAACCACTTGTCTACTCGGTTTTCTGTATCGCCGCCTGTACCTAAGTCCGGTGTCTAGAATCCAGGGGTGTGGGAGCGATTCGAACCGCTCAGAGACAGTCAGGGGCAGAGCTGACTGGGCACACGCCACCCCCTACAGAACCCGAGTAAAATTGAAGTCAACGTGAATCAGGGGGAAAACTCTCCACTGGCTGGAGTCATACCTAGCACAAAGGAAGATGGTTGTGGTTGTTGGAGGCAGCACCTCTCAAACCCGCATCCTCTTCCACCTAGAAGGACAAGGGCAGCAGGCGCATGGGAACACCATCACCTTCAAGTTCCCCCTCCAAGTCACACACCATCCTGACTTAGAAGTATATCGGCCGTTCCTTCATCGTCGCTGGGTCAAAATCCTGGAACTCCCTCCATAACAGCGCTGTGAGAGCACCTTCACCACACGGACTGCAGCGGTTCAAGAAGGCGGCTCACCACCACCTTCTCAAGGGGCAATTAGGGATGGGCAATAAATGCTGGCCTTGCCAGTGACGCCCACATCCCATAAACGAACAAAAAGAAAATTATCACAGCCCCAGGACATCACTGCAGGAGTTCCTCAGGGCAGTGTCCTAGGCCAAACCATCTTCAGCTGGTTCATCGATGACATTCCCTCCATCATACGGTCAGAAGTGGGGATACTTGCTGATGACTGCACAGTGTTCCGTTCCAGTCGCAACTCCTCAGATAATGAAGCAGTCCATGCCCGCATGCAGCAAGACCTGGACGACATTCAGGCTTGGGCTGATAAGTGGCAGGTAACATTCGTGCCACAGAAGTGCCAGGCAATGACTATCTCCAACAAAAGAGTGTGTAATGATTGTCCCTTTGACATTAAACTGCATTACCATCGCCGAATCCCCCACCATCAACATCCTGGGGGTCACCATTGACCAGAAACTTAACTGGACCAGCCACATAAATACTGTGGCTACAAGAGCAGGTCAGAGGCTGGGTATTCAGTGATGAGTGTCTCACCTCCTGACTGCCCAAAGCCTTTCCACCATCTACAAGGCACAAGTAAGGAGTGTGATGGAATACTCTCCACTTGCCTGGATGAGTGCAGCTCCAACAACATCAAGAAGCTCGACGCCATCCAGGACAAAGCAGCCCGCTTGATTGGCACCCCACCCACCACCTTAAACATTCACTCCCTCCACCACCGGCTCACCGTGGCTGCAGTGTGTACCATCTACAAGATGCACTGCAGCAACTCAGCAAGGCATCTTCAACAGCACCTCCCAAACCCGTGACCTCTACCACCTAGAAGGACAAGGGCAGCAGGCACATGGGAACACCACCACCTGCAAGTTCCCCTCCAAGTCACACACCATCCTGACTTGGAAATATATCGGTCGATCCTTCATCGTCGTTGGGTCAAAATCCTGGAACTCCCTCCCTAGCAGCACTGTGGGAGTACCTTCACCACACGGACTGCAGCGGTTCAAGAAGGCAGCTCACCACCACCTTCTCAAGGGCACTTAGCGATGGGCAATAAATGCTGGCCTTACCAGCGACGCCCACAGCCCATGAACGAATAAAAAAAATCACACCGCTAGGCATACTTAAGTAACAAACTACCCCACCTACCAAATGCCCCACTTTACTTCAGAGCATGTGCACTGTAAGGAAATGTTTATTTCCTAACTTTTAACTTTTGGCTGTTTGGTAAGTTTCTGTTAGTAGGACAGTTTAAATGAAAAGGAATTGCAATCAGCGAGCTTTAGCTGATAACAAGTGTAAAGAAAAAGAAAGACTTGTATTTCTAAAGCTCCTTTCACGACATCCCAAAGTTTTTTACAGCCAATGAAGTACTTTTTGAAGTGTAGTCACTGTTGTAATGTAGGAAACACAGCAGCCAAATCGCACACAGCGAGCTCCCACACACAGCAATGTGATAATGACCAGATAATCTGTTTTTTTAGTGGTGTTCATTGAGGGATAAATATTGGCCAGGACACCAGGGAGAATGTCCCTGCTCTTCTTCGAAATAGTGCCCTGGGATCTCTTACATCCAGCTGAGAGAGCAGATAGGGCCTCGGTTTAACGTCTCATCTGAAAGACGGCACCTCCAACAGCAAGTGCTACCCACTGAGCCACAGCTAATAGTTCCTGCACAGACACAGAGCAAGCAGGGACAGTCTTTGTTGTGAAGAGATTCAGAAGAGGCACGAGACACTGTTCGCTCTAGCCTTGACAATGAACCTGCCATAAATCTATAAAATGAGGGAGTATGTCAAGTTGTTAAAACTGAAGTCCAGCTAATTAGATGAGGTAATACAGGTCAACTATCCCTTATCCGCAATTCCGAAAATCGAAAAGCTCTGAAAACCGAAAGTTTTTTCGTGGAGCGTCTCTCGGTATTTCCAGTGTAAAAGCTTGAGCAGCTTGCACGGGAGTTTGCAGATTACTGCGTGGCCGTGTGCAACTTTGAGGAAACATTGCTGTTAACTATTTCTTTATAGTAATCTGGTTACCTAGCCAGGTTTGCATCCATCACTAGTGGTGTAGTTGTGGGGTAAACCCGACGGCTGCCTCTTGTCCATTTATAAGCATCATCCGTTCTGAAATCCGAAAAATTCCGAATTCCGAAAAACATCTGGCCCCAAGAGTTTCGGATAAGGGATAGTGCACCTGTACTTTGAAACATGACGGTTTCTCACGTAACCAGAGTGAAAGAAAGGTATAAAAAGGGGCGGTGTTAAAGTAGATACTTCAGAATTCTACGAGGCCTGGCCAGCAGATCCCTCCAGCTCGGAACTCGTGACCTGGTGAATTCTCTGATCTTGTATCATAAGTGTGACCCTAAGTGTATCGTAACTTTGACCTTAAGAGGTAAAAATTCGGTGTCGCCCCTTTTGGGGAGCTAACGTCGCGCGCCCCTCCGCCTGAAATTCAGTTGTAGCGCCCCAAGCAAGAGGTGGAGCACGACTGGAAGCACTCGAGAGGAGCCAAAAAAAATGGCCACCCGACATCTGCCCTTTAAGTAGCGTCGCCGCGGCTGCAAAAACGCTCCCCCTGACCCTGTCGGACATATCGTCTGGCGATAGTTCAGGGGGCGCAACCCAAGTTTGTGGCCGAGGCGTGAGTGGGGCACGGCGATGACATCATTGCCGGCAGCGCAGCTCCGCGGGGCACTACCAGCTACTGCCGCCACTAACTTCCCGCTGAATTTCGCGGGAGGCGTTAGCAGCGCCGCGCCTGGGCGCTAGGGGATTTGCGCAATGTTACGAGAGGTGCAAATCAACCCAATTTTTCCCCCTAAGTGTATGTTTGATTATTATTACTAATAGTTATCACTGTATGTGTGTGATTATTGGTAATAATTGTATTCAATGGCCCAGAAATTCCAGAACGGGGCTTGCAGCGCGTGCAAGCCCCGTATTTGCACTTACCCCGCGCTCGTGCCGATCAGCTTCTGGGACGCCTGAACTTGCAGAAATAGAAAGCACATTCCCGGGCAGCGTATGACGTCACGCCGCCCAGGAGTGCAGCCAGCGCGAAGCCAGGAGCGTGCAGTGTAAGTGAGACACGCCCCTTGAGGTCTCAGTTTCACTGGACACGCCCCCAATGTTTCTGTCAAGCTGCTAAGGATTTTTACATGCAAAGCAGCAGTTTAAATAGGTTTTTGGAAGTTTTTTGAAGATTTTGGTAACTTTTATAAACTTTTTTAAATGTTTACATTATTTTGAGTAATCTGAAGTAGTTTTAAAGAGAATTAAAGCAATTTAAAGACTTTTAAAAGCCCTAAAAGAATTTTTTTAATTCCATTTATTTATTTAGCAATGTCGTCGTCATACGTGTCTTCACACTGTTCCCTTTGGGGAACTGTATGAAGTGGTGGAAGGATTTATGGCCATGATTAACGCTCATTCCGTGACCGTAACCATCTTTGAACCAGCCATTAGGGCGGTTAGTCCTATGGCGGGAGGGTTTTACGGGCTCCCACAAGCTATACAAGGAGGGGGGGCCACCCACACCCACGGACGCAAATATCCCACTGGATGTCAACCCAGAATTTAGAGCCGGAGCTCCGACTCCACTTGCCGGGACTGTCTGGAGCGGGGTTCGAAACCCTACCCTGATCTGGCCCAGCGGCGGGGATCCTACCGCTATGACAAAGGCCCAATCCAATTAGCAACGTGAAATGGCAGCATAGGGCTCCAGTCACGGGGAGGGAAAAGGCGCAGGAAACGTATGGGTGTCACCTTTTGTGCGGAGTGGGCCTTTTGCGTAGCAGTAAGCATCCCCGCCGCTGGGCCAGAAGGAGTAGGGTTTTGAACCCCACTCCAGACAGTCCCGGCAAGTGGAGTCGGAGCTCCAACTTTAAATTCTGGGTGGACATCCAGCGGGATACTTGCGTCCGTGGGTGTTGGTGGCCCCCCCCCCCCTCAGATGGGTTGTGGGAGCCCGTAAAACCCTCCCGCCATAGGACTAACCACCCTAATGGCTGGTTCAAAGATGGTTACGGTCACGGAATGAGCGTTAATCACGGCCATAAATCCTTCCACCACTTCATACAGTTCCCCAAAGGGAACAGTGTGAGGATACGTACGATGATGACCTCTTGCGCAATGCACCTCCTTGGGCCCTCAGTCGCAGATGCGAGGGGGCAAGTCGTGCAATTGTTAAATTTTTTATTTTATTGACATGTAAAATGTTGGCCCAGTAATTCCCTTCCAAATGCGCTAGTATGGTCGGGGTACTTACGCATCTGGCCGGATGAAATGCCGGTTTTCAGCATTCACAGTGCATGTGGGGAAAACCGGCATTTCCTGTCCTCTGAACGAAGGGGTTCAGAGGCAGAACGCGTGCGACTGCACAGGCAGCGCGTGCGCAGTATAATTCGCCGCTTTCATTAATGCTTTCAGTGAGGTCCAGTCATTACAACTTACACATGAAAAAAGCATGGGTACAGTTGCTCCACAGGCTGCGGAGGAAGATATTCCTTATCGTGGAGCTTCTGAAAGTATGTATGTCTGTATATATTCCTTTGTGTGTTATGTATATATTCCTTTATTTATGTGTATGAATGTATTATTTAATTATGACTTTCAGAGAAAGTAACTTATTGGAAAATCATAATTAAAAACATACATTCATACACATTAGTAAAGGAATATAAAACATACATACATATACGTAAAGGAATATATGTGGACATACATACATAACTCATTCTCACATTCCATTCACACAGCCACAATTGCTCCTTCTACCTACCGTTCTGAAAACCCTTTTAAAAAAAAAAATTTAAACTTTAAAACTTACTTAAAATTTCTTAAAATAACTTCCCTCCCTTTCCCAAACAAAAATATTGCATTTCAAAAGCTCCACGATAAAATATATCTTCCTCCGCAGCCAATGAACAACTTTACACTTGCTTTTTTCAAGTGTAACTTCTAAGGACTTACCCTCACGGATTTCATGAATGAAATCCACGAAGTTCACTGCGCAAGCGCTGCCTGTGCAGTCGCACGCGCTCGAGGTCTGGAAATGCCGGCGTTCCCCGCATGCGCTGTTCATGCTGAACGCCGGCATTTCCAACGGCCAGAAGCGTGAGTAAGCCGACCGTACTCACGCTTCTGGCCTGGAATTTCTGGCCCATTGTGTGCTTAATTCCTATGAAAGCCAATAAATGGCTTTGAGCCCTATTATCTTGTTGAATAACTTATAAATGTACAAGTAGGAACGTCCATCCCCATACAGCACGATGGGTAAGGTGAGCATGGGTGGCCTGATGGTCTTTTCCCACCTGTGTTGTCACATGCTGGTTATGCGAGCACTCAGTATTGAAAGGGTTAAAAATGCAGCATGCGTACCCATTGGTAATAGAATCCTTGCTAAAGCTGTTGGTCGTGAAATTAATTTTGTTTCTGCTCAGCCGCAATCACTGTTGTCGATGCCACTGAACTTTATGAACCATTAAACTGCCTCAACATTTCATTTCACACAAACAAATCACTGGGGTTCATCTCTAGAGGGACAGAATTGGAAAACAGCGAAGTTATGTTAAATTTGTATAGGTCCTTGGTTGGACCACACTTGGGGTACTGTGAACAGCTCTGGTCTCCAGATTATAAAAAGGACATAGCGGCACTGGAGAAGGTGCAAATAAAGATTGATTAGAATGATACCAGAACCGAGAGGTTATACCAATCAGGAAAGATTGAAAAGGCTGGGGCTCTTTGATAGAGGCCTTTAAGATTATGAAAGGGTTTGATAGGGTAGGCGTAGAGAAGATGTTTCCACTTGTGGGGAGACCTGAACTTGGGGCCATAAATATAAGATTGTCACTAATAAATCCAATCGGGAATTCAGGAGAATCTTCTTTACCCAGAGAGTGGTAAGAATGTGGAACTCGTTACCACAGGGAGTGGTTGAGGTGAATAGTATAGATACATTTAAGGGGAAACTAGCGGGGAGAGAGGTAAAAAGTAATCAGTGTGTGACGTCACCAGGGAGCAGGTAAGTGATTGGTTGGTGAGTATTTCTCTTTTTTAAACTTTAACTCTGTAGTTTATAGTGACTAGGATCTTTTCTGGTGTAGCAGGGACTGTAGGTAGACTATACAAGTGCCTTAGAGGTATCTTTAATTGGTGATAGTGAATTTAACTTAAATTAATTAAAGGGCAAGTCATGCCAGGAGAGCCCAGCCCCGTGATGTGCTCCTCTTGCTCTATGTGGGAATTCAGGGACACTGCCCCTGATGACCATGTGTGCAGGAAATGCATCCATCTGCAGCTACTAGCAGACCGCATTGAGGCGCTGGAGCTGCGGGTGGATGGGTTGTTGAGCATTCACGATGCTGAGAGGGTCGTGGATAGCACGTTTAGTGAGTTGGTCACACCGCAGGGAAGGGTTGCACAGGAAGAAAGGAAATGGGTGACCACCAGGCGGAGCAATAGAAGCAGGCAGGTAGTGCAGGAGACCCCTGTGACCATTCCCCTCTCAAACAGGTATACCGATTTGGATACTGTTGAGGGGGATGACTCACCAGGGGAAGGCAGCAGCAGCCAACTTCCTGGCACTGGGGGTGCTCCTGCTGCCCAGGAAGGGAGGAAAAAGAGTGGGAGAGCAATAGTGGTAGGGGATTCTATAGTAAGGGGAACAGATAGGCGTTTCTGTGGCCGTAGACGTGAATCCAGGATGGTTTGTTGCCTCCCTGGTGCCAGGGTCAAGGATGTCACTGAGCGGCTGCAGGGCATTCTGGAGGGGGAGGGTGAACAGGCAGAGGTCGTGGTCCACATTGGTACCAACGACATAGGTAAAAAGAGGGATGAGGTGCTGCAGCAAGAATTTAGGGAGCTAGGTGGAAGATTAAAGAGCAGGACCTCAAAGGTTGTAATCTCTGGATTACTCCCGGTGCCACGTGCTAGTGAGTATAGGAATAGGAAGATAGAACAGATGAATGCGTGGCTAAAGGGATGGTGCAGGGGGGAGGGCTTTAGTTTCCTGGATCACTGGGCCTGCTTCTGGGGAAGGTGGGACTTGTACAAGTCGGACGGTCTACACCTGAACCAGAGGGGGACCAATATCCTTGCGGGGAGGTTTGCTAGCACTGCTGGGGGGGGTTTAAACTAACTTGGCAGGGGGATGGGATACAGAGTGGAGCTATAGTAGGGGGTGATTTACAGCCAAATACAGAGGAAAAAACAAGTCAGCTGGGAAGGCAGAGAAAATATGTGAGGGCAAAAGGGAATATGGCAAGGCTGGAAGGCATTTATTTTAATGCAAGGAGTCTTGCAAATAAGGTGGATGAACTGAAGTTGTTGTTGAACACATGGGAGTACGATATTGTTGCTATCACGGAGACATGGTTGAGGGAGGGTCAGGACTGGCAGCTCAATATTCCGGGGTATAGAATCTTCAGGAGAGACAGAGGGGGGTGTAAAAGGGGAGGGGGTGTTGCAATATTAATTAAGGAGTCGATTACTGCTGTAAGGAGGGATGATATATTAGCAGGTTCCTCTAATGAGGCCATATGGGTAGAACTTAAAAACAAAAAGGGGGCAAGCACCTTGCTGGGAGTGTACTATAGGCCCCCAAACAGTCAGGGGGAGATAGAGGAACAGATATGTAGGCAAATCTCAGAGAAGTGTGAAAATAATAGGGTAATAATAGTGGGGGATTTCAACTTCCCCAATATTAATTGGGATAGTCAGGGTGTGAAAGGCTTAGAGGGTGCAGAATTCTTAAAGTGCATCCAGGAGAGCTTTTTGAGCCAACATGTAGAAAGTCGAGAGGGGGCGGTACTGGACCTAATTCTAGGGAATGTAGCCGGGCAAGTGGTGGAAGTGTCAGTAGGAGAGCATTTTGGCGACAGTGACCATAATTCGGTGAGATTTAAGGTGGTCATGGAAAAAGACAATGACGGCCCGGAAATAAGGGTTCTAAATTGGGGGATGGCCGATTTTAATATGATAAGGCAGGATCTGGCCAAAGTGGACTGGGAGCAGCTACTTATAGGAAAATCCACATCAAAGCAGTGGGAGGCTTTCAGAAGGGAAATAGAGAGAGTACAACGCCAACATGTTCCTGTAAAGGTCAAGGGTGGGACCAACAAGCAAAGGGAACCTTGGATGACAAGGGATATACAAAAATGCATTAGGAAAAAAAGGGGGGCTTTTGGCAGTTACAAAAGACTAAAGACGGAGGAAGCCCTAGAGGAGTATAAAAAGTGCAGGGGCATACTTAAAAAAGAAATTAGGAGGGCGAGGAGGGGCCATGAAATAACACTGGCGAGCAAAATAAAGGAAAATCCTAAGATGTTTTATAAGTATATTAAGGGCAAGAGGATAACCAGGGAAAGGGTAGGGCCCATTAGGGACCAAAGTGGCAATCTGTGTGTAGAGCCAGATGATGTAGGCGGGGTTTTAAATGAATTTTTTGCATCTGTGTTCACTATGGAGAAAGATGATGTAGACATAGAAATCGGGCAAGGGGACTGTGACATACTTGAACATATTAGCATCGAGAGGGAGGAGGTACTAGCGGTTTTAGCAGGCCAAAAAGTGGATAAATCCCCAGGCCCGGACGAGATGTATCCCAGGCTGTTGTGTGAGGCAAGGGAGAAGATTGCAGGGGCTCTGACACAAATTTTCAGAACCTCTCTGGCCACAGGGGATGTACCAGAGGACTGGAGAACAGCTAACGTAGTACCATTATTCAAGAAGGGTAGCAGGGATAAACCAGGGAATTACAGGCCAGTGAGCCTAACATCTGTGGTAGGGAAATTATTGGAAAAAATTCTGAGGGACAAAATTAGTCTCCACTTGGAGAGGCAAGGATTAATCGGGGATAGTCAGCATGGCTTTGTCAAGGGTAAATCATGTCTGACAAATCTGATTGAATTTTTCGAGGGGGTGACTAGGTGTGTGGATGAGGGAAATGCTGTGGATGTGGTTTACATGGACTTCAGTAAAGCTTTTGACAAAGTCCCGCATAGGAGACTGGTCAAGAAGGTAAGAGCCCATGGGATCCAGGGTGCCTTGGCGCGTTGGATCCTAAACTGGCTGAGTGGCAGGAGGCAGAGGGTGATGGTCGAAGGTTGCTTTTGTGACTGGAAGCCTGTGTCTAGTGGGGTACCTCAGGGATCGGTGCTGGGTCCCTTGCTGTTTGTGATCTACATAAATGATTTGGATGAGAATGTAAAAGGTATGATCAGTAAGTTCGCAGATGACACGAAAATTGGTGGGGTGGTAAATTGTGAGGAGGAAAGCCTCAGGCTACAGGAAGATATAAACGAGTTGGTCAGATGGGCGGAAAAGTGGCAAATGGAATTTAACCCTGAAAAGTGCGAGGTGATGCATTTTGGACGGACAAATAAGGCAAGGGAATACACAATGAGTGGTAGGACCCTAGGAAGTACAGAGGGTCAGAGGGACCTTGGTGTGCATGTACATAGATCCCTGAAGGCAGCGGAACAGGTAGATAAGGTGGTTAAAAAGGCATATGGGATACTTGCCTTCATTAGCCGAGGCATAGAATATAAGAGCAGGGAGGTTATGATGGAGCTGTACAAAACGCTGGTGAGGCCACAGCTGGAGTACTGTGTGCAGTTCTGGTCGCCTCACTATAGGAAGGCTGTGATTGCTTTAGAGAGGGTGCAGAGAAGATTCACCAGGATGTTACCTGGGATGGAGCGCCTCAGCTATGAAGAAAGACTAAACAGGCTGGGGTTGTTTTCATTGGAGCAAAGAAGGCTGAGGGGGGACCTGATTGAGGTGTACAAAATGATGAGGGGCATTGATAGGGTAGATAAAGAGGAACTTTTCCCCTTAGTAGGGGGGCCAATAACAAGGGGGCATAGATTCAAGGTAAGGGGCAGGAGATTTAGAGGGGATTTGAGGAGGAACTTTTTCACCCAGAGGGTGGTTGGAATCTGGAACTCTCTGCCTGAAAGGGTGGTAGAGGCAGGAACCCTCACAACATTCAAGAAGCATTTGGATGAGCACTTGAAATGCCATTGCATACAAGGCTATGGACCAAATGCTGGAAAATGGGATTAGACTGGACAGGGATTGATGGACGGCGCAGACACGATGGGCCGAAGGGCCTCTTTCTGTGCTGTAAAACTCTATGACTCTATGAAACACATGAGGGCGAAAGGGATAGAGGGATATGTTGATGGGGTGAGATGAAGAGTGGTGGGAGGAGGCTCGTGTGGAGCATAAACACCGGCATGGTCCAGTTGGGCCAAATGACCTGTTCCTATGCTGTAAATACTTTGTATTACTATATAAATCTACAGAAGGAAGCAGGCAGTGGATACAGTAACTCCCTGAGGGGTCCTCACTGCACCGACATCCTCTCATACGTGGGGCAGTTAACAATAAAGTCTGTGATCCGACCAGCAAATTGATTGGGATTTGTAGAAGTCTGCTTGTGGTCTGGGATCAATATGTCAAAGTCTTGGGTCCTGTCAGGCTGGGGTCTTAGTCTGAGAGTAACAAGGTTGTATTGATATTATCATCTATAGTTGTGGCCCTGGACTTTGTGTTTTGACACAGGGATGTGAGTGTTTGTGTTTATTTGGGGTTGAATGGATTGAGGATCAAGCAGAGAGAAGTTGTACAATACTAAGAACCTGGAAGGAGAAATAAGGATAATGTTTACAGCTAGGAAGATAGGAGGACTCACAATAAGAACTTTAGCTTGGGGTTAAGGAAATGTTTAAATAGTTATGTGGGCTATGGATGGGACTCAGTAACTCAGATATGGGGATTGATAGATGAACGAAACTGGGGCTAGTTGTTGATTCAAATCAAGACTTGTTATAGGCTATAATGGTGAGGACTAATGACCTGTGTCTGAGGTAAACTCTTGATGGGACACTGTGACTGGGAAAGGCTACGGATGGGACTGATATTAGATCAGACTGTAAAACTGGGAGATTATTCAGGAGTTCTATGGGATTAGGACAGATTGCAAATAAGCATGTAACAAAACATTATTGTGACTCTGGGCTAAGGTTAAATGACAGCTGAAGCTCTAGGACCATTCACACCAACTGGGAATGGATTATAGATTGGTCATAGGGACTGAGACCCAGTGAGAGCTTGGCAATGGAATGGGCCCAGGATAAACCTCAGCTAGCTGTCTCATCTCTAAATTTGGAATATTGACTTCCTTCTACATAAATTTGGCAGCTGTGTGTGTGTCTGGTCAGTATTCTTCACCAGCCTGGCCATGTGTGATTGTCAGGAACTAGCAGTCTTTTCCTGAAAATGTTACCTTTGGTTTGTGGCTTTCATCAGGAGTTGGGGTAAATCAGGAAGATCCCATGACAATCCCAACACTTGCTCTTCCATTGGAAGAAATGATAAGCCAATCCTCTTTCTCTTGCTCCATACTTTCTCCTGATTCAAATACAAAATATAAAACAGGCAGTAAGAGTTCATGTAGGTGGCATTTGGCAAACAAGCTGTTTTTCCACAGGTTCTAAGCAATCGCTAAATATGGGCCTTCAGACAAATTCAACGGCAACAGCGGTGTCATGGGAGGGAACACTTGAGGCCACCAGTAATGCTACAGTGCCCTGAGAAACAAAAGGCCAGTTCCCCAATCATGGGGAAAATGGCCCTGAGATTACACTGTGTTTACAATCCCATGCTGGAAGGAACAGCAAAGTCAGGGTTAGCAAGGTCAGGGACAGCGAGGTCAGGGACAGTGAGGTCAGGGTCAGTGAGGTCAGGGTCAGTGAGGTCAGGGTCAGTGAGGTCAGGGTCAGCGAGGTCAGGGACAGCGAGGTCAGGGACAGCGAGGTCAGGGTCAGCGAGGTCAGGGTCAGCGAGGTCAGGGTCAGCGAGGTCAGGGTCAGCGAGGTCAGGGACAGTGAGGTCAGGGTCAGCGAGGTCAGGGTCAGCGTGGTCAGGGTCAGCGAGGTCAGGGTCAGTGTGGTCCGGTCAGTGAGGTCAGGGACAGTGAGGTCGTGGTCAGGTCAGTGAGGTCAGGGACAGTGAGGTCAGGGTCAGTGAGGTCAGGGTCGGCGAGGTCAGGGTCAGCGAGGTCAAGGACAGTGAGGTCAGGGTCAGCGAGGTCAGGGACAGCGAGGTCAGGGTCAGCGAGGTCAGGGACAGCGAGGTCAGGGTCAGCGAGGTCAGGGTCAGTGAGGTCAGGGTCAGCGTGGCCCGGGTCAGTGAGGTCAGGGTCAGTGTGGTCAGGTCAGTGAGGTCAGGGACAGTGAGGTCAGGGTCAGTGAGGTCAGGGTCGGCGAGGTCAGGGTCAGCGAGGTCAAGGACAGTGAGGTCAGGGTCAGCGAGGTCAGGGTCAGCGAGGTCAGGGACAGCGAGGTCAGGGTCAGCGAGGTCAGGGACAGCGAGGTCAGGGACAGCGAGGTCAGGGTCAGTGAGGTCAGGGTCGGCGAGGTCAGGGACAGCAAGGTCAGGGACGGCGAGGTCAGGGACAGCAAGGTCAGGGACAGCGAGGTCAGGGTCAGTGCGGTCAGGGTCAGTGAGGTCAGGGTCAGTGAGGTCAGGGTCGGCAAGGTCAGGGACAGCAAGGTCAGGGACAGCGAGGTCAGGGACAGTGAGGTCAGGGACAGCGAGGTCAGGGTCAGCGAGGTCAGGGACAGCGAGGTCAGGTCAGTGAGGTCAGGGACAGAGAGGTCAGGGACGGCGAGGTCAGGGACGGCGAGGTCAGGGTCGGCGAGGTCAGGGTCGGCGAGGTCAGGGACGGCGAGGTCAGGGTCGGCGAGGTCAAGGTCGGCGAGGTCAGGGTCGGCGAGGTCAGGGTCGGCGAGGTCAGGGTCAGCGAGGTCAGGTCAGCAGGGTCAGTGAGGTCAGGGACAGCGAGGTCAGGGTCAGCGAGGTCAGGGACAGTGAGGTCAGGGTCAGTGAGGTCAGGGACAGTGAGGTCAGGGTCAGTGAGGTCAGGGACAGCGAGGTCAGGGTCAGCGAGGTCAGGGACAGTGAGGTCAGGGTCAGTGAGGTCAGGGTCAGTGAGGTCAGGGACAGTGAGGTCAGGTCAGCGAGGTCAGGGGCGGTGAGGTCAGGGTCGGCGAGGTCAGGGTCAGCGAGGTCAGGGACAGCGAGGTCAGGGACAGTGAGGTCAGGGTCAGTGAGGTCAGGGACGGTGAGGTCAGGGGCGGCGAGGTCAGGGGCGGCGAGGTCAGGGTCGGCGAGGTCAGGGTCGGCGAGGTCAGGGTCAGCGAGGTCAGGGACAGCGAGGTCAGGGACAGCGAGGTCAGGGTCAGCGAGGTCAAGGTCAGCGAGGTCAGGGTCAGCGAGGTCAGGGTCAGTGAGGTCAGGGACAGCGAGGTCAGGGACAGCGAGGTCAGGGTCGGTGAGGTCAGGGTCAGTGAGGTCAGGGACAGCAGGGTCAGTGAGGTCAGGGACAGCGAGGTCAGGGACAGCGAGGTCAGGGTCAGCGAGGTCAGGGTCAGCGAGGTCAGGGACAGCCAGGTCAGGGTCAGTGTGGTCAGGGACAGCGAGGTCAGGGTCTGCCAGGTCAGGGTCAGTGAGGTCAGGGTTGGCGAGGTCAGGGACGGTGAGGTCAGGGACAGTGAGGTCAGGGTCAGTGAGGTCAGTGTCGATGAGGTGAGGGTCAGCGAGGTCAGGGTCAGTGTGGTCAGCGAGGTCAGCGAGGTCAGGGTCAGCGAGGTCAGTGTTGGTGAGGTCAGGAGGCAGCAGGTAGCCAATGGAGTCAATGCAGTTTTTGGCATTCAGGGAAGCAAATGAGGAGGCAAAGCATTGGTCCCATTCCTACCAGTTTGCACCCCTGACTGCCTTATCTGTAAAGCTATAGCTGTAATGGTCAAAGGGAAATGGCTTCCTTTGTCTCACAGAAATGCTGCATGTTTTGTCAAGCAGTCTATATGGGACCTTAAACTACTTGCATGCTGTCTCCCTGTCTCTGTAACCTTCTCCAGCCCTACAACCCTCCGAGATCTTTGCGCTTCTTCAATTCTGGTCTTGTGCAGCCCCGATTTTAATCGCTCCATCGCTGGCGGCCGTGCCTTCAGCTGCCTGGTCCCTAAACTCTGGAATTCCCTCCCTAAACCTCTCCGCCTCTCTACCTCTCTTTCATCCTTTAAGGTGCTCCTTAAAACCTACCTCTTTGACCAAGCTTTTGGTCACCTGCCCTAAAATCTTGTTATGTTGCTCGGTGCCTCATTTTGCCTGGTGATGCTCCTGTGAAACGCCCTGGGATGTTTCACTGCGTTAAAGGCACTATGTAAATGCGAGTTGTTGTTGTGTAGTCATCCCTTCATACAAGGGGGAGTGTAGGCTGGGCACTGAGGCGTGTCTCATGCTACACCCAAATGCTCAAAGCATCGAGTTTGTTGTTTTAAAGAAGAATGCTGCCCATAACCAACAGGACTGGTGTTGGCCCATCCACCCTGGACCCTCTCACCCACCAGGAGCAGTGCGCCCTACAAATCATAGGTGTGAGGCCACCAAGGGTGTGGGCAAGGGAGAGCCTGGTGGCGTTGTGCCATCCCAACCAGGTAGGTGCCCTCATCAACGTTATATTGGCAGCAGTACGGAGCAGCAACATGGCACTAACACCCCCGTGGAAGCACCATCACCACAAGGACTGCACCTGTTCCTGAAGAAATAAAGAAGGACTTGCATTTCTATAGCGCCTTTCACGACCTCAGGACATCCCAAAGCGCTTCACAGCCAATGAAGTACTTTTTTGAAGTGTAGAAATGTGGGAAACGCAGCAATCAATTTGCGCACAGCAAGCTCCCACAAACAACAATGTGATAATGACCAGATCATCTGTTTTAGTGATGTTGATTGAGGGATAAATATTGGCCAGGACACCGGGGATAACTCCCCTGCTCTTCTTCAAAATAGTGACATGGGATCTTTTACATCCACCTGAGAGAGCAGACGCGGGCCTCGGTTTAACGTCTCATCTGAAAGACGGCACCTCCGACAGTGCAGCACTCCCTCAGCACTGCACTGGGAGTGTCAGCCTAGACTTTTGTGCTCATGTCTCTGGAGTTGTGACTTGAACCCACGACCTTCTGACCCAGAGGTGAGTGTGCGACCCACTGAGACGCTGCATTATCACCTCGGGGCAACTAGGCAGGGGCAATAAATGAGGTTGCCCGCATTCTGAGAACAAATAATGAAAAGAAAAAATTGGGTGAACCAATTCTGTTCCTTATCCCAGCACAAGTACAGTGAAGATGGTGTGATTGTAGTCACTGAAAGATGGCTTTGGGAACACAATCACTGACTGGGGAATGAGAGAGGCAGCACGGAACATTAAGAAAATTATTTTAAAGGTCAAGTAAGTTGCTGGTATCTATTTACTATTACAATTGAACAGGCTAATCAATTTCGCTGACATTTCCTTTTTGAAGTAATTAATCTGCGGCTAATATACAATAAAATTCCCATTAACCTATCTGGGCTGCAGTTGCCGAGCTGTTTAATAGTACTTTGCTGCCAATGACAGTGGAAGCATTCCTCTACAAGGACATTATTATTTTTACATAACAAACTTTTGTTTTTAATGAAAGGTCTTTGTGAAAATGTCTTGGGGTGTTAAAGCTTTCTTTTGGTTGTTTGTCAAACACTGTGACACCGTGACCTAACTGGCCTCAAGAACGCAGTACTGCCTCGTGAAATCTTCGCCACACTGCCCGAGCTCGAGCCCGATTCCTCACGGCAGAAACGGCACATCGGCTGTCCCTGCTGATTCTCCTCATCAATGATCAGCAGCAGCGTAAAGGACAACAGAACAGGGAACTCAACTACTTGTACCCGTGGCTCAGTGGGTAGCACCCATCGCCTCTGAATCAGAAGGTTGTGGGTTCAAGTCCCACTCCAGAGACTTGAGCACAAAACTCTAGGCTGACACTCCAGGGGAGTGCTGCACTGTCGGAGGTGCCATCTTCGGATGAGACGTTAAACTGAGGCCCCGTCTGCTCTCGCAGGTGGAAGTAAAAGATCCGATGGCACTATTTTGAACAAGAACAGGGGAGTTCTCCCCAGAGTCCTGGGGCCAATATTTATCCCTCAATCAACATCACTGAAACAGATGATCTGGTCATTATCACATTGTTGTTTGTGGGAGCTTGCTGTGCGCAAATTGGCTGCCGCGTTTCCTACATTACAACAGTGACTCCACTTCAAAAAAGTACTTCATTGGCTGTAAAGCACTATGGGATGTCCAGTGATCGCGAAAGGCGCTATATAAATGCAAGTCTTTCTTTTCTTTTCACCCAGTAACATCACCAAGCTCTCCTACAGCGGATGCAGCACAGGTTAGATGCAAAGTAATGCCCCTTTCATACTAGGGGTGTTCACTGCACTGATACCTAGATCTGTGCGAGTGTTAGAACTGTAGATGATGCTCGTCTGCTTCAGGCAGATCTTAATGTGTTGGGAGATTGGGCTCAAGACTGGAAAATTATATATAACTTAGATAAGTGCAGTGTTATGTATGTGGGCAGGGCAGATGCTCAACATTCATACACCCTTCAGGGAAAGGCATTAAAGATGGTGGAGATAGAAACAGATCTGGGCATTCTAGTGCATACACCCTTAAAGGTAGATGAGCAATGCCGTGTAGCGATAGCTGGAGCCAATAGAGTATTAGGGTGTATCCATAGGACAACTGAGTATAAGACGAGGCATACTGTTTTATCCTTATACAAGACCTTAGTCAGGCCGCACTTGGAATACTGTGTCCAGCTTTGGTCTCCTTACCTGGTGGGTGATATTGAGGCTTTGGAAAGGGTGCAGAGGATGAGCCACTAGACTAATTCCCAGTCTAAAGCATCTTAGTTATCAAGATAGGCTCAAAGAGTTAGGACACTACACTCTAGAGAGTGCAGACTTAGGGGGGGATCTGATTGAGGTTTATAAGATAATGAAGGGAATAGATTGTGTTCCAGTTGACATTTTATTTCAATTAAACAGGTTAGGCAGGACCAGGGGTCACAAATTTAAGTTGTATAAGGCCAGATCTAGATTAGATGTCGGGAGGTGGTTCTTTTCCCAGAGAATAGTGAACCTCTGGACCAGGCTGCCGTCTCGTGCGGTGAACGCTCAGTCGCTGAATTCCTTCAAGCGAGAGCTGGACCTGTTTCTGGCTGGGGCGGAGATCACCTCTTACAGAAGGTAGGCACTGCAGGAAATTCAGGGCCAGAGTGAGCTCCTAGACTAGTTTCAATCGCCTAGATGGGTCGGAGAGGAATTTCCCAGATATTTTCCCCCTGGGGTTTTTTCTGTTTTTTTGCCTCTCCCAGGAGATCCCATGGTTTCGGGTGGGGTGGAGTGTGCATGTTGTGATAGACCAGGTATCGCGATTGTGCGGGACAGGCTGGGTGGACCAGAGGATCTTGAGCTGCCATCATGGTTCGTATGCTGCAAGGAGCAGTGTTCACAAGGAACACCGTTTGGAGAATCAATGTTATAGTCCAATGTTCGACCCGCACTCCCTTTGAGCATGGCTTCCTTGCTGGCAGTGTGGGATTGCAAGTTACCCTTACTGGTCCATCAAGCACTCCCAGGAAAGGTAACAGGTACAGCACAAGTAAGATGATGAGTTAAGTTCCCTCCTCACTGCTCCATCAAGCACTCCTGGGCCTAGTAGGGTATTGGCTGGACGCAGAGTAAACCCTCCCATCAGGTACTCCCACATCACTGCATGTGGCTGTTGCAGGTGAATCAGGCAGCACGTAATATTTAACTTGCTGTTGGTCAGATTTTGCTCATTTTCCAATTTAACGTATGCTAAACTGTCATCTGCTTTATGACTTCACTGTCGAACCAGCACAGCCTTGAATTCCTTGCAAAGTGTCTATTAATGTATATAATGCAAACACCTATCAATCTATGGCTTTATTAATAGAGGCATAGGGCTCGAATTTCCAAGCCCCGTGGAGGCGGGTTTGGAGGCGGGAGTGGGGGGAAAATTGCAGAATCGGGGGGCACGAACCCTTCCCGCCCCCAACCTGCCTCCATGCCCGTTTGCCAGGAGGCTGGTACCCGACCTGTGCTGGGAGCCGCCTCCCCGAGGGGGAAGGGGATTTGTGCCAATTAACTACCTACAGGCAGTTTTTGGCCTAATCCCTATTTTTAGCCCTGACGTGTGGGCTTCCCAATGGCTCCAAACCACGCCAAGTTAGCGAGGCGGACCGTCGGGCTGAAGGACTTGGAGGGGTCGAGATGTCCGGTGTTCAGGTGAGTGATGGGTGCATGAGTGCAGAGGTAAGTGTGTTTGGTGTGTGTAAAGTGTTTAAATAAGTTTTACTTACCTTTACTTACTAATGCAGGCTTCCTTCCTTCAGGTCTCGGGAGTCCCTCATCTCACCGGCACAGAAAGCAGAATGGCCGCGAGCTGTCAAAAGCTGCAGCCTCTGCTTTCTGTTCTGGAGAGATTTCTAACTGAGTCTGTGGAGAAGGACTCAAGTTAGAAGACAGATTGTCAGTGTTTGACAGCTTCACAGAGCTGTCAAATGCTGATATTTCATCTGTCAAAAGCTCTTGACAGATGAAATGTCAATCCCTGACGTCACCTGTAACTGGGTGTCCCTTAATTGGCCGGCTGAGCCCGCTGGGCGAGCTCAACAAGGTCAATCAAGGGAAAATAGCATGGGTTGGCCACAAATCGATGGAGGAGGGACTACAACCCAAAAAGTGGGAGTCCCGCCTCCATCACGTTCCCATTGACAAAATCCAGCCCATAGAGTACAAAAGCAAGGAAATTATGATGAACATTTATAAATCACTGGTTAGGCCTCAGCTGGAGTATTGTGTCCAATTCTGGGCACCACACTTTAGGAAGGATGTCAAGGCCTTGGAGATTTACTAGAATGGTACCAGGGATGAAAGACTTCAGTTATGTGGAGAGACTGAAGAAGCTGAGGTTGTTCTCCTTAGCGTAGAGAAGGTTAGAGGAGATTTCATAGAGGTGTTCAAAATCATGAAGGGTTTTGATGGAGTAAATGAGAAACTTTTTCCACTGTCAGGGGTGTCAGTAACCAGAGGTCACAGATTTAAGGTAGATGGCAATTGGAAAAATGTTTACGCAGCGAGCTGTTATGCTCTGGAATGCCTTTCAAAAGATAATTGCATAAATACTTGAAGGGGAAACTGTTGCAGGGCTATGGGGAAAGGGCAGGGGAGTGGGACTAATTGGAGAGCTCTTTCAAAGAGCCGGCACAGGCACGATGGGCCGAATGGCCTCCTTCTGTGTTGTATCATTCTATGATATCCAGGATGCAGATAAAAAAGAAAGAAATAAAGAACTTGCATTTATATAGCACCTTTCATCACCTCAGGGCGTCTCAAAGCGCTTTACAGCCAATGAGGTAATTTTGAAGTGTAGTCACTGTTGTAATGTAGGAAACGCGGCAGCCAATTTGTGCACAGCAAGCTCCCACAAACAGCACTGTGATAATGACCAGGTAATCTGTTTTTAGTGATGTTGATTGAGGGATAAATATTGGCCCCAGGACACCAGGGATAACTCCGCTGCTCTTCTTCAAAGTAGTCCCATGGGCTCTTTTACATCCACCCGAGAGAGCAGACGGGGCCTCGGTTTAACATCTCATTCTAAAGACGGCCACCTCTGACAGTGCAGCAGAGTACTGCGACTATAGTGTCAGCCTAGATTTTTGTGTGCAGGTCTCTGGAGTGAGACTTGAACCCACAACCTTCTGACTCAGAGGCAAGAGTGCTACCCACCCCAGGTCAATCAAAATCAAAATCGGCAGAGATGTAAAATGGGCAGCCGGCTCGCTATCACCTGTTTTACACTATCGCACAAAGTCAAGATTTACCCTAAAGTGTGCAAACTCAATACGCAGAAAAACTATTTGGAGTTAAAAGTCACTAACCTAAATCACAGTATGTTTTACTGGAAGAAGTCACACAACACCGCCTAACCTCAAACAGACCATCGTTCGCAGCAAATTACCCAGCTTTCAGGAGAACAGCGACCACGACACCACACAACCCTGCCACGGCAACCTCTGCAAGACATGCCAGATCATCAACACAGATACCATCATCACACGTGAGGACACCACCCACCAGGTACATGGTACATACTCATGTGACTCGGCCAACGTTGTCTACCTCATACGTTGCAGGAAAGGATGCCCCGGAGCATGGTACATCGGCGAGACCATGCAGACACTGCGACAACGGATGAACGGACACCGCGCAACAATCACCAGGCAGGAGTGTTCCCTCCCAGTCGGGGAACACTTCAGCAGTCAAGGACATTCAGCCTCTGATCTTCGGGTAAGCATTCTCCAAGGTGGCCTTCGAGACACACGACAATGCAAAATCGTCGAGCAGAAGCTGATAGCCAAGTTCCGCACCCATGAGGACGGCCTCAACCGAGATCTTGGGTTCATGTCACACTACATGTAACCCCACCTGACGCAGGGTCATTCAGACTCGAGTCGACATTGGCTTGTTCTCTCTACACAGATGCGGCCGGACCTGCTGTGATTTCCAGCAAAAAAAATGTTTTTTGTCTGTTTTTTGTTTTTCATACAGACCCCAGCATCTGCAATATTTGACCCCTTGTGACCCCACCTCATTGTTCTTTGATGTAATGTTTTCCTGACTGACCTGTTTGGACACCATTCACACCTTTGATTGCTGTGATTATCTCTCTGCCGAGGTGTGATAAATGGCAGTTGGAAAGATTATCTGTAAACACACACACAGAACACACAGAAACCCCACAGTGCAGATAGAGGCCATTTCAGCCCATCGAGCCTGCACCGACACATATCCCACCCGATCCCCGTAACCCCTACATCAACACATATCGCACCCTATCCCCGTAACCCCACGTATTTAATCCCCCTAACACTAAGGGTCAATTTATCATAGCCAATCAACCTAACCCGCACATCTTTGGACTGTGGGAGGAAACCGGAGCACCCGGAGGAAACCCACGCAAACACGGGGAGAATGTGCAAACTCCACACAGACAGTCACCCGAGGCCGGATTCAAACCCGGGTCCCTGGCGCTGTGAGGCAACAGTGCTAACCACTATGCCACCGTCTGACATTATTCTCTGACTATATAAGCTGTGTCTTTATGCATTTCTCCACTTCACCTGATGAAGGAGCAGCACTCCGAAAGCTTGTGATTTCAAATAAAGCTGTTGGACTATAACCCGGTGTTGTGTGACCAACTCTGGCATCTCCACACCATGTTTTACTGGAGTCATTGTGTTAAAGATCAAAACTAATCAGTTGTAACTTGTAATGATATAAGTTTGACTATAATAAAACAACACAACATACTGTCTGCATAACAAGTAATTCACACTTTGGGAAGTCCTGAAGATGTGAGAAGATGAGGCATGAATCCTAGTGCTTTCACTATTTTCTGGGAGCTATTTAAGATGTAGTTCCAAATGGACAACACAAGATGGCAGCACAGATTAATAAGATTATTCACTGAACCTGATGCGCTCCAACCTGTCATTCCTTAGTTCATTATTCTCTGACATTTGCGTCTCTGGGTCAAAATTCTGGAACTCACTCCCTGACAGCACTGTGGGAGTACCTTCACCACACGGACTGCAGCGGTTCAAGAAGGCGGCTCACCACCACCTTCTCAAGGGCAATTAGGGATGGGCAATAAATGTGACGCCCACATCCCGAGAATGAATTAAAAAAAACTTTTTTAGACAACACGGGGCAAGCAGTCACACTGTGGTGGAGTGCTTGTAAATCTGTAAGTTTGTTTCAGATCCATATTCACCTATATTAATGAGCTCTTCAAAACATAGAATTACACATCAGCTGCTTCATCAATGACCTTCCCTCCAACATAAAATCAGAAATGGGGATGTTCGCTGATGACTGCACAGTGTTCAGCGCCATTCACAACTCCTCAGATAATGAAGCAGTCCATGCCCGCATGCAACAAGACCTGGACGATGTTCAGGCTTGGGCTGGTAAGTGGCAGGTAACATTCGCGCAACAGAAGTGCCAGGCAATGACTATCTCCAAAAAGCAAGAGTCTAACCACCTCCCCTTCACATTCAACATCATTACTATCGCTGAATCCCCCACCATCAACATCCTGGGGGTCACCATTGACTAGAAACTTAACTGGACCAGCCACATAAATACTGTGGCAACAAGAGCAGGTCAGAGGCTGGTTATTCTGCGGCGAGTGACTCACCTCCTGACTCCCCAAAGCCTTTCCAACATCTACAAGGCACAAGTAAGGAGTGTGATGGAATACTCTCCACTTGCCTGGATGAGTGCAGCTCCAACAACACTCAAGAAGCTTGACACCATCCAGGACAAAGCAGCCCGCTTGATTGGCACCCCATCCACCACCTTAAACATTCACTCCCTCCACCACCGGCGCACCGTGGCTGCAGTGTGTACCATCTACAAGATGCACTGCAGCAACTCACCAAGGCTTCTTCGGCAGCACCTCCCAAACCCGCGACCTCTTCCACCTAGAAGGACAAGGGCAGCAGGCGCATGGGAACTCCACCACCTCCAAGTTCCCCTCCAAGTCACACACCATCCTGACTTAGAAGTATATTGCCGATCCTTCATCGTCGCTGGGTCAAAATCCTGGAGCACCCTCCCTAACAGCACTGTGGGAGTACCTTCACCACACAGACTGCAGTGGTTCAAGAAGGCGGCTCATCACCACCTTCTCAAGGGCAATTAGGGATGGGCAATAAATGCTGGCCTTGCCGGCGACGCCCACATCCAATGAACGAATAAAAAAAAATAGAATGTACAGCACAGAAACAGGCCATTCAGCCCAACTGGTCCGTGCCGGTGTTTATGCTCCACACGAGTCTCCTCCCACCCCTCTTTAATCTCACCCTATCAGCATATCCTTCTATTCCTTTCTCCCTCATTTATTTTCAGTACAGAAACAGGCCATTTGGCTCAACTAGTCCCCCTCATGTGTTTATCGAGCTCCCCCTTAAATGTATCTATACTATATTCGCCTCAACCACTCCCTGTGGCAGCGAGTTCCACATTCTCACCACTCTCTGGGTAAAGAAGTTTCTCCTGAATTCCCTATTGGATTGATTAGTGACTATCTTATAGTTATGGCCCCTAGTTTTGGTCTCCCCACAAGTGGAAAACATCTTCTCTACGTCTATCCTATCGAACCCCTCTATCATTTTAAAGGCCTCGATCAGGTCATCCCTCAGCCCCCTCTTTTTTTTAGAGAAAAGAGCCCCAGCCGGTTCAGTCTTTCCTGGCAGTTCTAACCTCTCAGTTCTGGTATCATCCTTGTCGATCTTTTATAAACCCTTCTCCAGTGCCTGTATATTCTGCCCAGCCAATGAGATACAGTTTTCATATTTTGTTGTTGCAGGTGGTTGCTAGGAGGAGTGTGAGAGGCGACTATCCCGCTGATATTCCACCGCTTCCTGGAAAGACCCGGCATAGATCGACAACTAGCCAGGGACCCCCCCGAGTTGCAAGGACTTTCCCTCCCCCTTTCCGACGGGCAGCTGGCTGCTAACTAACTCCGCAACACTGTTGTCTCCTAGAAACCTCACGTCTTCTACTGGAAAAACCAACGAGTGTGTTGGAGTGAGTGAGACTCCAGAGGGGTGGGTCCCCTTCCCATAACCGCCAACTGTGTTCGATGCATCACCCAGTTGATTGGAAGTGGTTGTTTAAACTCCACTCCCAACCCATAGGGGCCGCCACCTCTTACCAAGTCCCAAATCAGACCGCAGGCATGAATTCGAGAATCACGCCAGGAATTTCCTTTGGCTTTTCCTAGAGTCAGTGCTGGGGCCACTGCTTTTTTTGATATATATAAATGACCTGGATATTGGAATACAGAGTAGAATTTCTAAATTTGCCGATGACACCAAACTTGGGGGTGTGGCAAACAGTGATGATGTAGATTTCAAAAAAACTCTGTACAATAGCAAAATGCTGGAAGCCTGTTTGGCCCAGTGGTAAGGGCATGATGCAGTTAAACCTAGAAGCACAGACACACCTGTGAGTTTTAACTTAACTTTGGAAAAGACATTTACTTTGGACTAACAACAGAAAATGCTGGAAAAACTCAGCAAGTCAGGCAACATCCGTGGAGAGAAATTTGAGTTGACGTTTCGGGTTTGACCCTTCTTCAAAACTGGAGAGAAAAGGAACTGGATCGAAGGCAGGGCTGCGATCGGACAAAAGAATAAACTTTACTTTGGACAATGAGCGTCTCGATAGGTGACTTAATGGTGAATCGCTGATTTAACTTTGGACATTGAGACTTTGTGTTTTAATGGGTTTCGATGGATCTTCAATGGATAAGACAATGATACCAGTTTCACTGGAACAATGGGCTTCCTGGCCTCAATGGAAAACACTTTAACCTTGGGCAAAACACATCAGCAGTAAGACTAAGTCACATTAAATATGTACCACAGCAGTGGGGGGGGGGGGAGACAAGGTAAGGAATTATCTTCCATCCCTCAGCCCTGTACATAGCCTGTGGTTTGGATTACTAGGTGTGTATTGGAAAACATGAGTTGGGGGAAGGCCCAGACTCGAAAAGGCGTGACGGAAGAGCTGTAAAAAGGAACCACAGAGAGAGCTCTCTCTCTCTCTCTCTCTCGGAAGCTAGCTCTGACTATAGCAACTGCCAGGTGTAAGAAGGAAGGGAAGACGGTCATCTCCAGCTCCCAGCCTACAATCGACGTTGGCCACGACCAGCCGGACGGGTGATTGTAAGTATCAGTTGACTCTACAAGGAGTTTGCGCTGTGTAGGCAGCTGCAGTCAGATAAAGGAGGACGGGGACAGGTCATCTCCGATCCAGGCCTACAATCCACAACAGTAACGACTGGCCGTATGGGTGATTGTAAGTTTCAACCAATTCTCAACAGGTTTTTGTCTGTGTTTTGTTGGTTTTAATAAACTAACAGTTTTGGGTTGAACCTAAACCTTTGTGTCGTCTACCATTTTGTTCCTGTAAAATCCAGAGTCAAAGAGCCCTTGTAAGGATGAGGGAAACCAAACACCTTACAATGATGATACCAATCGACTGCAACAGGACATAGAAAGGCTAGCAGAATGGGCAGACAAGTGGCAGATGGAATTTAATACAGAGAAGTGTGAGGTGATTCATTTTGGCAGAAGGAACAGGGAGAGGCAATATACACTTAATGGCACAGTTTTAAAGAGTGTGCAGGGACAGAGGAACCTGGGAGTTAATGTGCATAGGTCCTGTTAAGTCCGTGAATGATTGAGACACAGACTAGCAGGAGAGAAAACAAAACGATCTTTACTGGTGGAAGGCATAAACGAATCTAACCAACAGAGGCTCGCTAGCGCCTTTTATACAGGGGTGGTCACTGCCGGTACTGCAGTCTGAGACCAGTTATTCTCTTAAAGGTACATACACAACAATTCCTCCCCTTTTAGATAAACAGTACATAACATTCATTTAACAACTAATGATAACGAATTACAATCACAATTACTGTTGCTAGATACATTGGTTAAGTTTAAGCAATTATAAGTTCAGTCTTTGAGGAGGCTTCCTGATTCTGTCTGGATAACGCCTCTTTGGAGTATCAGGTTCTTCTGGCAATGTTGAGTCAGAATCAATGTCGTTGTTTGGTTCATCTGCTTCCAATATTACCGGTTCTGCGGTAGCTGCAATTGGAACGTCGATTTCATTACCAGGTGTATCAGATCGTGGTGTGGAGTTGACGTTTTCCAGTGACTCTAGAATCTGGTCAGCATGGCGTCTTACAATGCTCTCCCCAACGTCCACGGTATACATGAGAGGTCCTTGTCGTGTACAAATCGTTCCTGGCTGCCATTTCTCAGTGCGGTAGTCCCGGGCCAAAACTGGTTGACCTATCTTAAAACTCCTGGTCGGCCTTTCATTCATATTCTGAAACTGCCTGTTCTCCACATCTCTTCGGACGTTTGGCTTAACCAAATCCAAGCGGCATCGTAGTCTTCTATTGAAGAACATCATGGCTGGAGTTTGGTTGGTAACCGCATGTGTCGCATTCCGGTAGGCAAACAAGAAGTTGTCCACCTTGTGTTGTAGGGGTATATCTTCATTACACATTGCCTTGATAGCCTTCTTGAATGTTTGGACAAACCTCTCGGCCAATCCATTAGTGGCTGGATGATATGGGGCAGATGTGTAATGCTTAACACCATTGTTCTTTAAGAACCTCCGGAACTCTTCAGACACAAACTGTGGTCCATTGTCAGAGCAAATCTGTTCAGGCAGCCCATTCCTGGCGAATATGGTTCGTAAAACTGTGATAGTTTTTTCCGCGGTGGTTGAGGACATTTTTATTACCTCTGGCCACTTTGAATGTGCATCCACCGCAATTAAAAACATCGAGTCCATGAAGGGACCAGCAAAATCAATGTGCACCCTTTGCCATGGAGATGAGGGCCACTCCCATGGATGCAGAGGAGCTTGTGGTGGGGCGTTTTGGACCTTCTGGCATCCTGCACAGCTCTTGGTCATCTCTTTGATTTCTCTATCGATTCCCGGCCACTACACAAACGCTCTGGCTAAGCTCTTCATTTTTACCCCACCCAGATGACCCTCATGAAGCTCATTGAGCACTCTATCCGTCAACTTAGGTGGAATTACTACTCTGGATCCACACATCAAGGTTCCTCTGCACACTGACAGCTGTTCTCTTCTCAGCGAGAATGCTGGCAGCAGTGGTTCGCCATGTGCTGGCCATCCCTTCACCGTTAAATCATAGACCCGTGATAGTGTCGGGTCATTCCGTGTTTCCTTTTCTATGTTTGCATTCGTCACAGGGAGACATTCGACTATGGTCGAGTGGAATAACTCCATTGGATCCACTGCAAGGTCTTCTTCCACCGTCGGCAACGGTAGACGTGACAATCCATCAGCATTTCCATGCTGTTTAGTTCCTTTGTACTCGATGTCATATTGGTGTGCCCCTAGGAAAAGGGACCATCTCTGCAGCTGTTGTGCTGTCATTATCGGTGCGCCCTTCTGAGGGTTGAAAATGGAGACAAGAGGTTGATGATCGGTTAGTAGAGTAAATTTTTGACCGTGCAGATAGTGATTGAACTTCTTCACCCCCCACACTAGGCTGAGGGCCTCTCTGTCAATCTGGGCGTAGTTACGCTCGGCAGAAGTTAACGAGCGTGACGCAAAAGCTATCGGCCTCTCCAAACCATCAAGGAATTTATGTGACAGTACCGCCCCAATGCCGTAGGGAGACGCATCACACGCCAGCCTGATTGGGAGTGCTGGGTTGTAGTGAGCCAATACTTCCTTTGAAGTGATTAAGTCCTTACTCTTCTGAAAAGCACGTTTACAATCATCGCTCCATTTCCATGCTACCCCCGTTCGTAGCAGGGCGTTCAGCGGGTGCAGAATTGTCGACAAATTCGGCAAAAACTTATGATAGTAATTCACCAACCCGAGGAATGACCTCAGTTGCGACACATTTTCAGGCGCTGGGGCCTTAACAACCGCTTCAATTTTGTCAGGGGACTTATGTAACCCCTCTTCATCAATCACGTGGCCACAATACGATATCTGTTTCTTAAAACATTCGCACTTGGGGCGGTTGGCTCGCAGCCCATGTTCCCGTAGTCTAGTGAGCACCTGTTCTAGGTTGTTAAGGTGTTCACTGTCATCTTCACCTGTTACAAGGATGTCGTCCAAGTAACACTGAATCCCCGGAATCCCTTGCAGGACTTGTTCCATCGCTCTTTGCCATATCGCCAGAGCCGATGCTACTCCGAATACCAATCGATGATACTGGTAAAGACCTTTGTGAGTGTTTATCGTGAGATACTTCCTAGAGGACTCTTCAACCTCCATCTGCAAATATGCTTGTGCTAGGTCAATTTTTGTAAAACGCTTCCCTCCAGACAGCGAGGCGAAGATGTCTTCTATCCTTGGAAGAGGATATTGTACTGTGTGAAGGATAGGGTTCACCGTCACCTTGAAATCCCCACAGATGCGAATCTTCCTTGGCTCTCCGGACTTATTGGTTAACGTTTTCTTCATGACAGGAACGATGGGTGTTGCCCACTCGCTCCAGTCGACCTTAGACAACACGCTCGCCTTCTCCAGATTCTCCAGCTCTGCCTCGACGGCTGGGCGAATTGCATATGGTACCGGTCTCGCTTTGAAAAACTTGGGAACTGCATTCTCTTCTATTTTTATCGAGGCGGTTACGCCTTTAAGCGTGCCCAGTTCTTGTTGAAATACCTCTTTGGCGTTAGCTAAGATTGTTGACAATCGTCCAGGAGTGACGTCTTCATCTTTTTTACCGTCCACCGTCATTTCATGAATGGAATGCCAATCTAAGTTTATCTTCCTGATCCATTCCCGTCCCAATAACGGTGGTCCACCATTTGGCAGTATGTAGAGATACAATTTCCGTATTTTCTTGCCATTGTATTCGACAGGCACCCTTATTTTTCCTCTGGGGTATACTTTTTGCCCCGTATACGTCGTCAAGACGATGGATGTCTCCCTCAAGGGTATGTGTGAAAATAGCCGCTCGTAGTCTCGTCGATTCATGACGGTTAGCGCTGATCCTGTATCCAATTCCATTTTAACTTGGGACCCTGCTATCGTGAGGGTGACCCAAATGGTTCGGTGATCCTCTTTTGCGATTACATTGTGAAGTTTGAGACAGCTTAATCTCCTGTTCTCGGATTCACTATCGCTCATCTGGTCTTTGGAACTACTGTCCGTCATCTTTTGTACTTTCTTGTACGGTTCCTCAGTAGCCTTTTTGTTGTCGCTGGTCTTCTTCCCAGACCTACAAACTCGTGCAATGTGTCCAACCTTCCCGCATTGTCTGCATATTTTGTCTTTGGACCAGCAGTCCTTCTGGTCATGGTTAGTTCTGCCGCAGCGATAACATTTTGCAAATCCCCGTGTCATTTCGTGGGTGCTGTATTCCTGTGGTTTTTGAATTTCTGCAGCTCCCCTGGCTGCTGCTTCATACGATACTGCCACGCTGAAAGCCTTATCTAGCGTCAGCTCTTTTTCTGCGAGTAACTTCTTCTGTGTTCCTTCACTCAGGAGTCCACAGACAAATTTGTCCCGTAGGGTATCTGCCAGTCCTGCTCCGAACTGGCAGTGCTTTGATAGCTTGCGTAGTTCCGTAAGATACTCAGCATTGCTCTCATCTTTGTGCTGAGTTCTCCTGTGGAATTTAAATCTTTCTGCTATCAACAGCGGTGCAGGGTTTAAGTGCTCCTGTAGAACAGCAACAATTTCGTTAAAACTCTTCGCCTTCGGTTTGGCTGGAGTAATCAGGTCCCGCAATAGGCCGTACGTTCTAGCGCCCATTAAGTTTAGCAATATTGATGCCTTTTTCCCCTCCGCTATTTCATTTGCCTCGAAATATACCTCGACTCTTTCCACATACGTGGTCCAGTCCTCTAATGTATTATCAAAAGCAGTGATACAGCCAGTCTTCGGCATCTTGCAAATCTAAAATGGTGCCTCCCGCGCTTTGCCTTCTTCCCCGATTTAACAAAATGGCGCCTCCCGCGCTTTTCCTTCTTCCCCGCTGTTGTTAGCGCTGCTTTCCATGGTTTCTTGCGCGTATTCTTTTCCTTTTATTACTTTCCCGTCGTGGAGCGGACCCTCTGGGACACTTCCCTCCCTCTTCTGAGGTCCGAACGCTGCCCAGCTTCGAAACACCAGCCGCGCCCTGTGTGCTCCACCCTCTCTCTCTCCTCGCTGCCCGGCCCCGTTGAAAGGCCACCCGATCGAGCTTCAGCCCGCCGCAGCCCAGGAAGGATCAGAGCACTACCTGCCACCAGCCCGATTAGCTGGGAAACCACGGACCGAGGAACCCAGCCTGGCTCTGGACAGTCTCTCCTGCAAAGCCTTGAACCCGATGATTGACGGTCGACGCCCGTTCCTCGAGTTTCAATGGACTCTTTTTTTTTCTTCCGACCTTCAACAATGTCGTCGGAGCTGCTGCCGAGTTGCAGGTAAGTACGTTTCTTACTCGTCGCCAGTGTTAAGTCCGTGAATGATTGAGACACGGACTAGCAGGAGAGAAAACAAAACGATCTTTACTGGTGGAAGGCATAAACGAATCTAACCAACAGAGGCTCTCTAGCGCCTTTTATACAGGGGTGGTCACTGCCGGTACTGCAGTCTGAGACCAGTTATTCTCTTAAAGGTACATACACAACAGGTCCCTGAAGGTGGCAGGACATATTGAGAGAGTGGTTAACAAAGCATATGGAATCTTGGGTTTCATAAATAGAGGTATTGAGTACAAAAGTAGAGAAGTTATGCTGATTAGGCCACAACTGGAGTATTGCATCCAGTTCTGGTCACCAAACTTTAGGAAGGATGTGAGGGCCCTTGAGAGGGCGCAGAGGAGATTTACCAGAATGGTTCCGGGGATGGGGGATCTTAGCTACAAGGACAGGTTGGAGAAGCTGGATTTGTTTTCATTAGAGCAAAGGAGGTTGAGGGGTGATTTGATAGAGGTGTACAAGATTATGACGGGTTTGGATAGGCTGGACGGGGAAAGGCTGTTCCCACTAGTTGATGGTACAAGGACTAGGGGACACAGATTTAAGGTATTGGGCAAGAGATACAGGGGGGATGTGAGGAAAGACCTTTTTACACAGCGAGTGGTGAGGACCTGGAACTCGCTGCTGACAGAAGTGGTGGAAGCGGAGACACTCAGTGTTTTCAAGGGGAGACTGGATAGGCACTTGAGGGAAATAAACTTGCAGGGCTACGGGGATAGAGCGGGGGAATGGGACTGACTGGATCGCTCTGCAGAGAGCCGGCGCGGACTTGATGGGCCGAATGGCCTCCTTCTGTGCTGTTATGACTATCTGACTCTATGACTCTAGGCGACATAAAGCATGAATCTTTTAAGGTTCCCTCAATCCACACCACCAAAAACAGATTGGCCCGTATTTTCCGATCGCAGGCCTCCTGCGGGCGGAGACCTGCGATCTGGAAAAATTTGCGCCCTTACCTGAGGGCTCCCGGGACGCACACGCTTCCGCTCCTAGGCCTCACCAAACTGCAAGTGCGCAGGGCCCACGTATCCCAGAGGCGCAGGTAGTTCGCAGCGTCCTTGGGATCACGTGGGCCATGGGGAGCCAATCACTGAAGGGAATCTCCATTCATACACTTGACAGGAAGACCTGTCAAATATATGAATGGAGATCAATGAAAAAACATGGCCCAGTAATTCCTCTCTGAACGCGTGAGTACGGTCGGGGTACTCACGCGTCTGGCCGGAGGAAATGCCCGTGTTCAGCATGCACAGCGCATGTGGGGAAAACCGGCATTTCCAGTCCTCTGAATGAAGGGGTTCAGAGGCACAGCGCGTGCGACTGCACAGGCAGCGCTTGCGCAGTGAACTTCGTCGATTTCATTCATGGATTCAGTGAGGGTAAGTCCTTACAAGTTACACTTGAAAAAAGCATGTGTAAAGTTGCTCCAAGGCTGCGGAGGAAGATATATTTTATCGTGGAGCTTCTGAAAGGCAATATTTTTGTTTGGGAAAGGGAGGAAAGTTATTTTAAGAAATGCTGAGGTAAGTTTTAAAGTTTAAATTTTTTTTTTTTAAACGGGTTTTCAGTACGGTAGGTAGAAGGAGCAATTGTGGCTGTGTGAATTGAATGTGAGAATGAGTGTTCTAAAATGAGTAATGTAACATTTCCAACACTTTTAAGAAAGAAACTTTTCATCAGTAATAAGTAATTATGTATGTATGTCCGCATATATTCCTTTACGTATATGTATGTATGTTTTATATTCCTTTACTTATGTGTATGAATGTATGTTTTTAATTATGATTTTCCAATAAGTTACTTTCTCTGAAAGTCATAATTAAATACATACATTCATACACATAAGTAAAGGAATATATACATACACGCAAAGGAATATATACAGACATACATACATAATTACTTAAAAGAATATATTACTGATGAAAAGTTTCTTTCTTAAAAATGTTGGAGTCATTTTCACATTTAATAAACACAGCAAATTCAATTCACATAGCCACAATTGATCCTTCTACCTACAGTACTGAAAACCCGTTTTAAAAAACAAAAATAAACTTTAAAACTTACCTCAGCATTTCTTAAAATAACTTTCCTCCCTTTCCCAAACAAAAATATTGCCTTTCAGAAGCTCCACGATAAGAAATATCTTCCTCCGCAGCCTCTGGAGCAACTGTACTCATGCTTTTTTCATGTGTAAGTTGTAAGGACTTGACCTCACTGAAAGCATGAATGAAAGCGGCGAATTTTACTGCGCACGCGCTGCCTGTACAGTCGCACGCGTTCTGCCTCTGAACCCCTTCGTTCAGAGGACAGGAAATGCCGGTTTTCCCCGCATGCGCTGTGCATGCTGAAAACCGGCATTTCCTCCGGCCAGACGCGTAAGTACCCCGACCGTACTCGCGCGTTTGGAAGGGAATTACTGGGCCAACATTTTACATGTCAATAAAATGAAAAATTTAACAATTGCACGATTTGCCCCCTCGCATCTGCGACTGAGGGTCCAAGGAGGTGCATTGCGCAAGAGGTCATCGTCGTACGTATCCTCACACTGTTCCCTTTCGGGAACTGTATGAAATGGTGGAAGGATTTCTGGCCACGTTAACACTCCTTCCGTGACCATAACCATCTTCATACCAGCCATTAGGGTGGTTAGTCCTATGGCGTGAGGGTTTTACGGGCTCCCACAACCCATCTGAGGGGGGGGGGGCCACCCACACCCGCGGACGCAAGTATCCCGCTGGATGTCCACCCAGAATTTATAGTTGGAGCTCCGACTCCACTTGCCGGGACTGTCTGGAGCGGGGTTCGAAACCCTACTCCTTCTGGCCCAGCGGCGGGGATGCTTACCGCTACGCAAAAGGCCCACTCCACGCAAAAGGTGACACCCATACGTTTCCTGCGCCTTTTCCCTCCCTGTGACTGGAGCCCTATGCTGCCACTTGAAAGACCAAGCTATCATCTGTTCTTTTTGCGGCGCCTTTGACTTCTTATTGCCAATGATGAGCAGGCACTGCGCCTCCACCTCGTTGAGGAGATTGCTGAGGTCATCATCAGTTCAATTGTGAGTTCTTTTAATGCCGTGAATTGTGCTCATTCCAGCCATTTCACGTTGCTAATCGGATTGGGCCTTTGGCGTAGCGGTAGGATCCCTGCCGCTGGGCCAGACGGGGTAGGGTTTCGAACCCCGCTCCAGACAGTCCCGGCAAGTGGAGTCGGAGCTCCGGCTCTAAATTCTGGGTTGACATCCAGTGGGATATTTGCGTCCGTGGGTGTGGGTGGCCCCCCTCCTTGTATAGCTTGTGGGAGCCCGTAAAACCCTCCCGCCATAGGACTAACCACCCTAATGGCTGGTTCAAAGATGGTTATGGTCACGGAATGAGCGTTAATCACGGCCATAAATCCTTCCACCACTTCATACAGTTCCCCAAAGGGAACAGTGTGAAGACCCGTATGACGACGACATTGTTAAATAAATAAATGGAATAAAAAAAAATCTTTTAGGGCTTTTAAAAGTCTTTAAATTGCTTTAATTCTGTTTAAAACTACTTCAGATTCTTCAAAATAATGTAAACGTTTTTAAAAGTTTATAAAAGTTACCAAAAGCTTCATAAAAATACCAAAAACCTATTTAAAATGCTGTTTTGCATGTAAAAATGCTTAGCAGCTTGTGAGAAACATTGGGGGCGTGTCCTATTAAACTGAGACCTCAAGGGGCGTGTCTCAGTTGCACAGCGCGCTACAGGCTTCGCGCTGGCTGCACTCCTGGGCGGCGTGACGTCAGACGCTGCCCGGGAGTCAACATTTTAAAACAGCAATTCCAGGCGTCCCTGAAGCTCAACGGCCGGCGCGTCGGGTAAGTGCAGATCGGGGGCTTGCAAGCGCGGCAAGCCCCCGACCCGAATTTCTGGGCCAGTAAAACTTTGAATAAATTTTTTTTTTTAAATCACATTTTTAAAATGACTTGAAATTACAATAAATTAAGTATTTTAAACAAAAATTTAATTTTTAAAAAATTGAAGTTTTTTACAGGGCTAAAAATAAAACTTACCTTTTTTAAAAGTATTTTTAAATGATAAATCAGTGAAAAATTTTTTTTATTTTTTACTTTTTTTCAACTCTTATCCTGGTAAAAGCAGGATTCTTGACAGATCGGAAATGCCGGTTTCCAGCGCATACACTGTGCATGCCCGAAACTGTCATTTCCGATGTCCCTACGGGTGGGTGCACAGCGCGTATCCACCCGTAGGGATCGGAATATCTGGGCCATTATCTGGTTACTCATCTCATTGCTATCTGTGGGATTTTGCTGTGCACAAATTGGCCACCATGTTTCCCTATCTAACAACATTGTCGGCTGCGTTTATTTGCACTGCAACTGGGGTGGACCAGATTTCAGATTGGTCCCCTTGGAGGACAAGACACACCCAACAGTTTGTCTGCAATGTGTAATTTGATCCATTGTCAGGCAGCCTACAGAAAGTGGAGCTGTAGTTAGCTTTGTGAAGATCCTCTATTATCTAGTGTTCTGCATCTGTAATTATAGTTGTCCTTGGCTGGTTAAATAAAAGACTTTATTCTCTCATTAGTGGGTTAGTGACTTCTTTGGAGTTTTTTTTCCTTCTGGAAGTGATAAAAATTCTTTAATTGCAAATGAAGGGTCCAAGGTCAAGTCTACAACTTTAACAAATGTTCATTGAAATAGGGAATGGAGAACAAGAAGTGCAATAGTCAATGGCCTCCAGGTCTCAGGTGGTGCTACTATAGCAGGAAGCTCGTCAGGATTTGCCAGTCAATAAACCAATGGGTGTGGGGCATGTGTGGGGTGCGTGTGTGTATCCACACGTACACCACACACCCATACACACTCGCACACACCCCACACACACCCCACACACACACCTACACATACACCCCACACACCCCTACACACACACCCCACACACCCCTACACACACCCCACACACACACCCCTACACACACTCCCCACACACACCCCACACACACCCCACACACACACCTACACATACACCCCACACACCCCTACACACACACCCTACACACACCCCACACACACCTACACATACACCCCACACACACACCTACACATACACCCAACACACCCCTACACACACCCCAGACACGCACCCCTACACACTCGTACCCCACACACCCCTACTTGCTCGCACCCCACACACCCCTACACGCTCGCACCCCACACACCCCTACACACTCATACCCCACACACCCATACACACCCATCACATACATGCACCCACACACCCATCACACACACCCCACACACCCATACACGCTCGCACCCCACACACACACTCCCACACACACGCAAGCAATGCAAGCAGCTTCAGCCTCCACATGTTTCAGGCTCCAGGCAAGACAACGGGCAGCAAGCAGCTCCAGGCTCGGCCAGGCTTGGCAACGTGCTTCGACAGACCCCACGTCCGGTTTTCTCAATCCTCGCACTGCACACACGCGACGGACCGAGTGCACATGCGCAGAACCAAAATGGTCTTTAGGCGGCACCAACAGGGGCACATGCGCAGAAGGACGCAGAAGATCTTGCAAATAATTACTCCGAACATTGTCTACGCTTCAAAAGTACTTCATTGGCTGTAAAGCTCTTTTCAATGCCCGGAGGTTGTGAAAGGCACTTTATAAATGCAAGTCCTATCTGAAAGACAGCACATCTGACAGTGCAGCACTCCCTCAGTGTTGCATTAAAGGGGCAAACCTCGCTGAGGGTGACCTGGGCAAAAAAAAATCCCAACATCCACTCTTCCTGTGGGAGGAATTCTTCCTCTTGGAATGGATCTTGACCTGTTACTACCCAAGGCCAGATCGCCCTACAATGAGCAGAAAGATGGTGAGGTCAGTATATTGTAACACAAAGATCATACTTCGAATATATCTGCTAACCACATGAGCGTTGCTAGGTTACCTGCTGATGATAACAATGCAGAAAACTAGAGGGAGAGTCTGGACCAGCTTCAGAGAGAAGGACCCTCACCCTCATTGTGGAGTTCTTGGCTTCGGTTAGTTCCATATTGCTATGCGGAATTCTCATTAAGCCCTATAGTACTGAAAGAATAGGCGGCCTTACGCTGTTTCACATTACATTATGTTCCTATGTATCTGAAAACAGAAGTTCTTGCCTCTTTCTTTCAACAGGTTTGCACAGCTTCACAATATAAAAGCCCTTTTTATAAGGAATGTTTCTGTGATCAATCACTTGTCTTTCCACAATAGCATTCCATATTAGTCAGCTGTGGCGATAGCAACAGATGCCTCTATCTCTATTGCTTAGAGAGGAGCTCCCTCTCCATTATTAATTAAAGACAGAATCCCAAGTCCTCTGCGATCCCATGGCCACAGAAAACACGGTGGAATTATTCCCACTATGTGCAGTCCAATTATTCTATACATGAGCAGCCCAATGTTCCCATTATACGCAACTCCATTACTCCATATATGTGTAGTCCCATAATTCTATATATCTTCAGTCCCATTAGTCCCTATATGAGCAAGAAAGAAAGAAAGACTTGCATTTATATAGCGCCTTTCATGACCACCGGACGTCTCAAAGCGCTTTACAGCCACTGAAGTACTTTTGGAGTGTAGTCACTGTTGTAATGTGGGATACATTATTCCCACATTCCAAATCAAAGCAGTCCCATTATTCCAATTTTTAAAAAATTCGTTCACGGGGTGTGGGCGTCGCTGGCAAGGCCAGCATTTATTGCCCATCCCTAATCGCCCTTGAGAAGGTGGTGGTGAGCCGCCTTGTTGAACCGCTGCAGTCCATGTGGTGAAGGTACTCCTACAGTGCTGTTAGGGAGGGAGTTTCAGGATATTGACCCAGCGACGATGAAGGAACGACGATATATTTCCAAGTCAGGATGATGGTTGACTTGGAGGGGAACTTGGAGGTTGTGGTGTTCCCATGTGCCTGCTGCCCTTGTCCTTCTAGGTGGTAGAGGTCGAAGGTTTGGGAGGTGCTGTTGAAGAAACCTTGGCGAGTTGCGGCAGTGCATCTTGTAGATGGTACACACTGCAGCCATGGTACACCGGTTGTGGAGGGAGTGAATGTTTAAGGTGGTGGATGGGCTGCCAATCAAGCGGGCTGCTTTGTCCTAGATGGTGTCAAGCTTCAAGTGTTGTTGGAGCTGCACTCATCCAGGCAAGTGGAGAGTATTCCATCACACTCCTGACTTGTGCCTTGTAGATGGTAGAAAGGCTTTGGGGAGTCAGGAAGTGAGTCACTCCCCGCAGAATACCCAGCCTCTAACCTGCTCTTGTTGCTACAGTATTTATATGGCTGGTCCAGTTAAGTTTCTGGTCAATGGTGACCCCCAGGATGTTGATAGTGGGGGATTCGCCGATGGTAATACCGTTCAATGTCAAGGGGAGCTGGTTAGACTCTCGCTTGTTGGAGATAGTCATTGCCTGGCACTTGTGTGGCGCGAATGTTACCTGTCACTTATCAGCCCAAGCCTGAATGTATTCTACCACATCCCTGGCTTGTGCCTTGCAGATGGTGGAAAGGCTTTGGGGAGTCAGGAGATGAGACACTCACCACAGAATATCTAGCCTCTGATCTGCTCTTGTAGCTACAGTATTTATGTGGCTGGTCTAGTTAAGTTTCTGATCAATGGTAACCCCCAGGATGTTGATGGTGGGGGATTCAGTGATGGCAATGCTGTTGAATGTCAAGGGTGGTGGTTAGGCTCTCGCTTGTTAGAGATAGTCATTGCCTGGCACTTGTGTTACTTGCCACTTATCAGCCCAAGCCTGAATGTCGTCCAGGTCTTGCTTCATGTGGGCATGGACTGCTTTTTTATCTGAGGAGTTGCAAATGGAACTGAACACTGTGCAATCATCAGTGAACATCCCCACTTCTGACCTTATGATGGAGGGAAGGTCATTGATGAAACAGCTGAAGATGGTTGGGCCTAGAACACTGCCCTGAGGAACTCCTGCAGCGATGTCCAAAGGCTGGGATGATTGATTTCCAACAACCACAACCATCTTCCTTTGTACTAGGTATGACTCCAGCCAGTGGAGAGTTTTCCTCCTGATTCCCATATATGTGCATTCCCATTATCCCTAATATTTGTAGTCACGTTATTCCCAATATGTGGTCCCATTATTCCATACATGTGCAATCGCATTATTCCCAATATGTGCAGCTCCACTATGCCATATAGGAGAAGACACCTTGGGGTGAAATTCGATTAGGCCTGAAAACAAGCCTGGGCTCGAGATGCATGATCTGCCTGTGTCTATTGAAAGGAGTTCAGGCAGCACGTAAAATTTGTGCTGAACTCGCACTGATTGACTGTGTGCTCAGCAGGGGGCCGAAGTTTGCAATGTTCGCGCGAGGCTAGCCTTACTTCAAACTAGCCTGCGCCTCTTAAAGGCAGTCTGCTCCTCTTAAAGGTGAGCTGCCTTCTGGTGATCAAAAATTTTAAAACTGTTTCAACACAAACCAAAATGGCTCAAACGACAAGGGAAAGGGCAGCCAGGGTCTCGGACGCAGCACTCAAGGCCCTTGTGCAGGGGGGTGAACATTTGAAGAGAGGTCCTCTAACCACAGGGGTCCAGGAGGCCCTCCAGGAATACTGTAAGAAGGATGTGGGACCAGATTGCTGAGGCGGTCACTGCCAGCAGTGTTGTCCCCAGGATATGGCTCCAGTGCCCAAAGAAATTTAATGACTTCAGACGAGTGGTCAAGGTCAGTGAATGCATTTTCAAGAGCCATCTCCTACCAACTGCACCACTAGCCCCACACACTGCTCAATGCACAACCCCCATCACTCACCTACCAACAATCTCTACCAAACATGAGGCACACCTCACATTCCTAGCTTCACCTCACCCTCACACACTTACCACTGCTGCAAGCATCACACCCACATGTCACAGCTTGAACACACTGTTAGCTATTCAACCATGACAGCCACATCACCCAAACACACTACATCACACTCACTGACACACTTCCCTTTCTCTTGCAGGAAAAAGTGACACATAACCGGCACCAGCAGACCTTAACTGGCAGGGGACAGGCTCGCCTGCATCACCTCACACCCTTGGAGGAGACGGTGCTGGCCATTCTTGGCAGGGGCATGGCTGAGCCCGTGACCAGCGGCGGGGCTGAAAGAATACAAGATGCCAGTATCCTCATACATTATCCTCCTTCTCACATCCCACTTCCCCCTTGACATGAATCAGTCAAAGAATCAGTCATTAATGAAAGAAAGACTTAAGCAATAAGAAGAAGAAGAAGAAACACCATCACTTGATTTCACACTCCCAGCCACCAGCTCAGATACTGACGCTCTGCGTACTTTAGAGGATAGATTAGATGCAGGATCAGCACATGTTGAGACACCGGGTACGAGTGGCCTGCAGCCAGAGCGGGAGAAAGGGTGGCTCAGGTGCCAGTTCCCTGGAGGACGAGGTCGCACGCGAGTTCTCCTGCACAGGACTCAGATGAAGACTTTGATGGGGCGGCCTACAGAAGAACGCTGATGGCTATGCACAATGAAATGCTTGGGCTGCCAGAAAGCCTGAGTGCAATGTCAAGGAGCATGGAAGAGTTCGGCACCAACCTTGCACAGGGCTTTGGGCAGAGTTTGGAGCCCATCCTTTCCAGCGTGGAGGGGCTGGGCAGATCCATGAACGCACTTGTGGATTCAACCATCATGCCGAAGTCTCAGGGTCCATTGCAGCACAAGCAGAAGCCACCCAGCGTCTACGTGCTGCAGTGGAAGCTCAGAACACAGAACTCAGAACAGTGTTCTTGCTCAGGCCAACATCCCCAGCATTGAAGCTTTGACCACGCTCAATCAGCTCCGATGGACGGGTCACATTGTCCACATGCCCGATACGAGACTCCCAAAACAAGCGCTCTACTCGGAGCTCCGGCACGGCAAGAGAGCACAGGTGGGCAGAGGAAATGCTTCAAGGACACCCTCAAGGCCGCCTTGAAAAAGTGTAACATCCCCACTGATACCTGGAAATCCCTGTGCCAAGACCGCACAAAGTGGAGGAGAAGCATCCGGGAAGACGCCGAACACCTTGAGACTCTTCGCCGGGAGCAAGCGGAAGCCAAGCGCAGGCAGCGCAAGGAGCGCACGTCAACCCAAGCACCCCACCCGCCCCTTCAACCACCGTCTGCCCCACCTGTGACAGAGACTGTAGGTCCCACATTGGACTCATCAGTCACCTGAGAACTCATTTTTAATGTGGAAGCAAGTCATCCTCGGCTCCGAGGGACTGCCTAAGAAGAAGAAGCTCAGACTGAAGTCATGCAAGCTCAGTTTGCTGCCATGCAAGCACAGACTGCTGCCATCATGGCTGTGGTTTATCAGTGTTGAAAGGGGCTGGCAGGGTGTCACAGCAGCCCAGCAATCTATCCTCCAACAGATTACTAGGATTGCTGAGCTGCTGCCCCAGGGGGGTGGCAGTGGCTCCATGGAGGCCGACCCTGTTGTCCTCTCTCAGGATGACAGCATTCGTCCTCCCACCACTGCCACTCTGCCAGTCCCCTTGCTGTTGCCTGTCAGCCAGCCCAGACTGCTGCTGCCCATGCCGAGGTGGTTCAGTCTGAAGCCGGGCTGGCTAGGCCCAGAGCTCCTTGAGGTCGTCCTGCAAGGCCCTCTGCAGTCTCCCCCCACTGAAAGTCAGCAGCCTTCCACCAGCCATGCTGCAGCCACTGGGGTAGCACTGCGTAGGAGTACTAGGACAGACAAAGTCACATGCAAGACAGTCACTAAGGGAATGTACAAGGGTGATTAGTTGATTTTTTGACGTAATATTGGATGCAAATATGGATATAGTTGGATTGGAAAGTTTGCTCTGTGGTGGCTTTTATTTCAGCATTGTGGCCAAGAGGACGCTGTGATAGTCAGTAACAGAGGGAAGGTAAGGTGTGGGACAAATGTTGAAAGGAGAATTGGGGTTGTGTTCACTGGTACCACAGGCAGATGATTTGATCCCTGATGTCCCGGGCAGAAGGGAGTTGTCTGAGTAACCACCTTCCATCCGCTTTCTCCTCCTCCTCTTCTTCCTCCTCCTCTTCCACTTCCTCCCCTTCTTCTTCCTATTGTGCGTCTTCCTCTTCCTCCTCCTTCTTCTGCAAGCAGCTTGTCCCCTTTGCTGCCTCTGCTCCATCTTCATGTCATGCTGCAGCCCAAGGGGGACTGCAACTAGAGTCCCCAGGACTGGGAGCAAGTGATGTTATCAGAGGCCTTCCTTTAAGAGCCGAAGCCTTGCAAACATCCAGCAGCACTCCCTGCCCACTTTAACAACTTTTTAAAGGTCTTACACCAAGCCACTACTCAATAAACTGTACAGGAACCAGTAGAACAGCAAAAAGCAACTTACCTCAAAGCCCTCACTCACCCTGACCAGCCGTGTGAGCTCGATAAATTTCCTCCTGCACTGTGTGTGGGTCCTGGGGTCCACAGTGCTGCCCGTGACATGGTGTGCCACCTCCCTCCACATAAACAGACAGATTTATGGCAAGAGCCTCCTGCCAGCTGGGGGGTACAGGACCCCCCGCCTCCTCTTCATCGCTAAAACCAATGCCTCCAAAGCTGCCTCTGAAAACCTCCGGACTCTCTTCCTGGGGCGGCGATCTGCCATCAGGATTTGTAAATAAGTGCTCCTTCTCCTTGCCCTTCTTCTTATAGTTGTTGAGGCAGCTGCACAAACCAAAAATGCTAAGAATAAGGTGCTGCAGCATCAATGAACCTCCCCTTTAAGTAGTGAAAAAAGCCTGTGGCAATCATTACTTGTGTTTAGACTGCCCCCAATATTGGTCCATCTTTTCAGTGTAATGCCAATGAGCTTGAGCTTTTAGACGAGAATCATGACTACAATCATTTTAATGAGGAGTGAGGATGAATTTTGCGTGCAGCCTAGACGATTTTCAACTGGCGCTACTTCGCCATTTTTAGTCTAAACACTGCCCATTTCTTGGCTACAATGAATTTCTAGCCCATAGAGTACAAAAGCAAGGAGTTATGATGAACCTGTATAAAACACTGGTTCGGCCTCAACTGGAGCATTGTGTCCAATTCTGGGCACCGCACTTTAGGAAGGATGTGAAGGCCTTAGAGAGGATGCAGAAAAGATTTACAAGAATGGTTCCAGGGATGAGGGATTTCAGTTATGTGGATAAACTAGAGAAGCTGGGGTTGTTCTCCTTACAGTAGAGAAGTTTGAGAGGAGATTTGATAGAGGTAATCAAAATCATGAGGTATCTGGACAGAGTAAATAGGGAGAAACTGTTCCCATTGGCGGAAGAGTCAAGAACTGGAGGACACAGATTTAAGGTGATTGGCAGAAGAACCAAAGGCGACATGAGGAAAAAAAATGTTAAGCAGCAAATGGTTAGGATCTGGAATACACTGCCTGAAAGGGCGGTTGAGGCAGACTCAATTGTGGCTTTCAAAAGGGAATTGGATAAGTATATGAAGGAAAGAAATTTGCAGGGCTATGGGGAAAGGGCGGGGGGGGGTGGGACTAGCTGAAGTGCTTTTGCAGAGAGCTGGCACGGGCTCGACGGGCCAAATGGCCTCCTTCCGTGCTGTAACCATTCACTGATTGTATGATTCTAACCGTGTCATCTGTGGCTCAGTTGGTAGCACCCTCGCCTCTGAGTCAGAAGGTTGTCCCAGAGACTTGAGCATAACAATCTAGGCTGACACTCTAGTGCAGTGCTGAGGGAGTGCCGCACTGTCGGCGGTGCTGTCTTTCAGATGAGACGTTAAACCGAGGCCCCGTCTGCCCCCGCAGGTGGACGTTAAAGATCCCATGGCACTATTTCGAAGAAGAGCAGGGGGAGTTCGCCCTGGTGTCCTGGACAATATTTATCCCTCAATCAACATCACGAAAACAGATTATCTGCTCATTATCACAGTGCTGTTTGTGGGAGCTGCCGCGTTTCCTACATTACAACAGTGACTACACTTCAACAAAGTAGGCTGTAAAGCGCTTTGGGACGTCCGGTGGTCGTGAAAGGCGCTATATAAATGCAGGTCTTTCTTTTCTTTAACCAATCACACAGGGAAAATGAGGAAAAGCTAAGAGTAAATTGCAGCCTTGGAGTAGTTTTGTTATTAATATAAAAACTCTTGCCGACAAATAAGTAAATATAATCTGCTCTGTATGTCCCAAGCAGCCAACCAGCCAATACAGCAAACTTTTTTTTATCCGGCACGGACGGGACCGACGTGGTGTCGGTTCATCAAAAATTCCGGATAACCGAACGCTATAGTAAAAGATAGGGAGAGCTGACAGCTCCGTATAAAGCAACAAACCCTGTTGCTTAGCAACAGCTTCAGAACATTGGGAACAAGTTCCAAGCGTCTCTGTAGCTTAGCAACAGCTGCAGCCACACGCTTGCACAGCAACAGATGGAGTAATAAAAGTAATAAAAGTTACCTGAACCTACTCCTGAATTTTGCTGGTTAACTGGCATTTCTGGTTATTTAGGTGCTGGTTAATCGAAAGTTTCCTGTAATATAATTTGAATGGCAGACAAACTCAAAGCCCTATTTTAGATTCTGGAAACATGAGGCAACTCCTTAGAAATCAGTGTGGATTCCATGCTCTTCATCCCATGCCCGACTCTGGAATTATTCCCAATAAAATTACAGCTGTTTCTGTCGACATCTCTGTTGCTAACTGACTGCTGTAAACAGCTAGATACAAGGAACGGATAACCCTGTGCTAAATTGAACCAAAATTTAACCTAGTCGGGATGTATACTGGCCATTACAGGAACCATATAGTGTCAACTGTGGCTCAGTGGGTAGCTCTCTCTAGGTGGGAGGGGCTAGGAGTGAGCAGGTGCTGCTGGATGCTTGATTGCTGCAGGGAGTTGGAGTGAGCTTGTAAAAAGTTGGTGGTGGGTTTTGGTTTTTATTTTCAGGTTTTAGGGCCTTTTTGGTCCTTAAACAGCAGGCATTTCTGAGGGGCCCAGGGTGCTGGGCCCGGGGTGCTGGGCCCGGAGTGCTGGGCCCGGGGTGCTGGGCCCGGGGTGCTGGGCCCGGGGTGCTGGGCTCGGGGTGCTGGGCCCGGGGTGCTGGGCCTGGAGTGCTGGGCCCGGGGTGCTGGGCCTGGAGTGCTGGGCCCGGGGTGCTGGGCCTGGAGTGCTGGGCCCGGGATGCTGGGCCTGGAGTGCTGGGCCCGGAGTGCTGGGCCCGGGGTGCTGGGCCCGGGGTGCTGGGCCTGGGGTGCTGGGCCTGGGATGCTGGGCCTGGAGTGCTGGGCCCGGAGTGCTGGGCCCGGGGTGCTGGGCCCGGGGCGCTGGGCCCAGAGTGCTGGGCCCGGGGTGCTGGGCCCGGGGTGCTGGGCCTGGAGTGCTGGGCCCGGAGTGCTGGGCCCGGGGTGCTGGGCTCGGAGTGCTGGGCCTGGAGTGCTGGGCCCGGGGTGCTGGGCCTGGAGTGCTGGTTCCGGAGTGCTGGGCCTGGAGTGCTGGGCTCGGGGTGCTGGGCCCGGAGTGCTGGGCCCGGAGTGCTGGGCCCGGGGTGCTGGGCCCGGGGTGCTGGGCTCGGGGTGCTGGGTCCGGGGTGCTGGGCCCGGGGTGCTGGGCCCGGGGTGCTGGGCCCGGAGTGCTGGGCCCGGAGTGCTGGGCCCGGGGTGCTGGGTCTGGGGTGCTGGGCCCGGAGTGCTGGGCCCGGAGTGCTGGGCCTGGGGTGCTGGGCCCGGAGTGCTGGGCCCGGGGTGCTGGGCCTGGAGTGCTGGGCCCGGGGTGCTGGGCCCGGGGTGCTGGCCCCGGGGTGCTGGCCCCGGGGTGCTGGGCCCGGAGTGTTGGGCCAGGGGTGCTGGGCCCAGGATGCTGGGTCTGGAGTGCTGGGCTCGGAGTGCCGGGCCCCTCAGAGGACAAAGTTCCCAGGATAAATTTAATCAGGGGAGAAAATGTTGGGGGAAGGGAGAAAAAAAGGCCCAAAGTTTTGGGCCGGGACCCCAGGAGGTTTGGAAAAGAGAACACGGTGGTGGTTCAGTGCGAGGATAAGGAGATACGAGCTTGGGATATTATCCAGGCGGTACATGAGGTCTGCGGCAAGGGAAGCTGCTTTGCCTGCCGACCAAAGCCGAATGTTGGGTTCGAGGTGACGGTCAGTGGTTGAGAGGAGGTGGAAAGACTTTTACTGAGTTTGAAGGTTGGAGATAAGTTCTTGGAGGTACTTCTGCTATATTCGGAAGAGGTGGTGGTCTCATTCTTAAACTTGCCAGTTTATATTGAGGACGATGTGCTAATAAAAAAGTTGGAGTCGTGGGACATTAAAATTTGCTCAGCAATAAAGAGGAGATACTATCCAGGAACGCGGGTAGCAGATGGAACCCGTTATGTAAAGGCACTATTCCCAGAGGGGGTGAAGCCATTGCCGTATAGCATGAAATCTGAGACAATTGAAGGAGTGCAGTACTTCCGAGTACTGCACGATAACCAGGTGAAGGTTTGTTATTATTGTCTTGGACATGACCATCTTGTAAGAAGCTGTCCAGACTTGTACTGTTATAACTGTGGCGAGTCTGGACACATCGCTCGGAGCTGCAAGGCGGAGAGTTGTGGGGTGTGTCACAAAGGCCCTGTGAAGGAATAAGCCGTATAACCTATTCAAAAAAATACACCATTCTATGAAAGAATTCTGGGCTTATTAAAACATGACAAACCGGGTCTGGAAATCTAGAAACCTCACGATGAAAAAGCTGTGAAAGCATTCTGGCTATTGAGATAAGATAAGTTGTTGACACTGAATCAATAACCTTATTGAATCAGAAGGTTAAAGGCTCCAGTAGGCTGAACCTTTTGGAATGAGACATTGGTTCACCCTGGATAAGGTGTTCTAATTTACACTTCGTAAAGAAGCACATAAAAGTAAGAAACATCTGCCTTCGTAAAAATGACATCAAGTAAAACCCACCTGCTGTTACACCGTTTTTTATGGTAAACTTAGAACACCTAGAGAGGAAACATGATTCTGTAACGCTACCAGCTGAGGTGACTGTAAGAATTGCAGGGGTCAGCAGAAAAATGACTAGAGATAATTAGTTTACATCAGCAGAAAACCTTAAAGGAAATACCAGTGGAAAAGGGTATAAATATTGAACTCTCAAATGGGATAACAGACTCGCTTTAAAGAGGCAAAGCGATTCTCAGCTTCAGAGGCAGCTCTGTAAGTCTCCAACTCTTTGTACCTTGGGGATCAAAGGTATTTGATTTTGGTGGATATCCTGAATAGAACTTTAAGAACTGTAAAACTGTAGCGAAGTTAAGATTTAACAGTAAGGTTTGAACGGAGGTGTCTGTCCAGGGCCCCAAACACACCTTCCAGGTGAAACAGCGATTTACTTGTACTTCTTGCAATTTAGTATACTGTATTCGCTGCTCACGATGTGGTCTCCTTTACACTGGGGAGACCAAACGCAGATTGGGTGACCGCTTTGCGGAACACCTCCATTCAGTCCGTAAGGGGGACCCCGAGCTTCCGGTCGCCTGTCACTTTAATTCTTCGCTCTACTCCCACTCAGACCTTTACAGCCTTCCGGACTCAAAATAGAGTTCAACAATTTCAGATCATAACCTGGCCCCTATCCTATATATATTTTTTATCCACACTTTTTGTTTGTGCCTTCTGTTCTTCTCTCCCACATGGCAGCTGTCTTTCATTCTGCCAGCGCAATTCACACTTCATCTAGAGCCATCCTGTGTTTCTTAACCTGTTCCATTACCATCTCCTTTTGCCTTGAATATCTCTTAATGTCTCTTAACCTCTCCTGCATTCTATCCTATCACAGACATTCCCTTTCATTCTTTCACCCCCTCCCCCCTTTCCCAGCCCCTGCATTTGCTTAAAAATCTGTTCCATTTCCTGCTTTTTTCCAGTTCTGACGAAAGGTCATCGACTGGAAACGTTAACTCTGTTTCTCTCTTCACAGATGCTGCCTGACCTGCTGAGTGTCTCCAGCATTTTCTGTTTTTATTTCAGATTTCCAGCATCTGCGGTATTTTCTTTTTGTATTAAGGTTCTTGCACTGTTGGTGCTTGGGGAATGTTGTCTGCGGAGATAGGCTGAGCCGGGACTGAACAGTGAAGACGTGGGATGAATATACTGGAGTTTTGCATGATTACTTTTGGGGAGAGTTTATTCGGAAATTCTACGTAAGGAAGAACAAATAGGTGAGCTGGAGTCCATGATAGGGTAGATGGTTTGTGAAAGGAGAGGTTGTTCTCTGTTGTATGCTAAGAGGTTTTTCTGTCTCACCAACACCTTTTCCCACATTACAGCAGTGACCACACTCCAAAAGTACTTCATTGACTGTAAAGCGCTTTGAGACGTCCGGTGGTCGTGAAATGCGCTGTATAAATGTAAGTCTTTCTTTCTTAACCACAAGCTCAGAAAAGTATCCCTATCTGTGCAATATGATATTTTAATTCTGTACGCCTGGCTGTGTCAGGTGCTTCACAGAGTGGTGAATTACTGCCAGTTTGCGCTATAGTGACAGGGAACCGGTTAGAAAGTGGCCAAAACCAATTTTATATTGGACGCTTAACAGAAAGAGTGAAAAAGCTCATCTCTGCTCAATATTATCAAACTTTGGACACCTTCCCAGTAATACATTGAATAAATATCTCATATTGCTGTGTTCAACAATATGCTGATCATGAACTCGCACACCATCCTTAAGTCATTTCAGAACCTTTTGGAATCCAATAGACTCTTCAAACAGATTAATCAAGCAGACTACAAGGGCTCGATTTAACTCGTGTGTGCTGCTCGAGAGGAGCCTCTCCCACGAGTCACTTATATCCGGAAATCATGGGTCACAATTTTCCTTCACATTCCAAGCAGGCGAGTTCTTGGGCCTCAGGTCACCAACCCTCCAGGACTGTCCTGGAGTCTTCAGGAATTAAATATCAGCCTCCAGGACACTGCCAGCAAATCCGGGAGAAAAATCATAGGGGCATTAAAAAAATGGTATTTTTTAAAAAATTTCTTTGAAACTCTTTAATTTGTTCGTTACAAAAATATCGGAGATGGGGAAAAAAGGACGTTTGACTGGACGGGGCGGTTGGAGTCGGCAGAATCATGTGATAAAACATCCAGGATTTTTTTTAAATTCGTTTATGGGATGTGGGCATCGCTGGCAAGGCCAGCATTTATTGCCCATCCCTAGTTGCCCTTGAGAAGGTGGTGGTGAGCCGCCTTCTTGAACTGCTGCAGTCCGTGTGGTAAAGGTACTCCCACAGCGCTGTTAGGGATGGAGTTCCAGGATTTTGACCCAGCGACGATGAAGGATCGGCGATATACTTCCAAGTCAGGATGGTGTGTGACTTGGAGGGGAACTTGGAGGTTGGTGGTGTTCCCATGCGCCTGCTGCCCTTGTCCTTCTAGGTGGAAAAGGTCGTGGGTTTGGGAGGTGCTGCCGAAGAAGCCTTGGCGAGTTGCTGCAGTGCATCTTGTAGATGGTACACACTGCAGCCACGGTACACCAGTGGTGGAGGGAGTGAATGTTTAAGGTGGTGGATGGGGTGCCAATCAAGCGGGCTGCTTTGTCCTGGATGGTGTCGAACTTCTTGAGTGTTGTTGGAGCTGTACTTGTTCAGGCAAGTGAAGAGTATTCCATCACACTCCTGACTTGTGCCTTGTAGATTGTGGAATGCACTTGAAGTACTGTAATGTACGGGGCTACTGACCAAGAGCAGGAAAGTGGGATTAGGCTGGATTGCTCTTTTTCAGCTGTCGCAGACACGATGGGCTGAATGGCCTCCTTCTGTGACATAAACTTCTATGATTCTATGAAAGGCTTTGGGGAGCCTAGAGGTGAGACACTCGCCGCAGAATACCCAGCCTCTGTAGCCACAGTATTTATGTGGCTGGTCCAGTTAGGTTTCTATTCAATGGTGACCCCCAAGGGGGGGGGGAATTTGGCGATGGTAATGCCATTGAATGTCAAGGGGCGGTGGTTAGACTCTCTCTTGTTGGAGATAGTCATTACCTGGCATTTGTGTGGCGCGAATATTACTTGCCACTTATCAGCCCAAGCCTGAATGTTGTCCAGGTCTTGCTGCACGTCCAACCAGAGTTGGCAACCCTACTCAGGCCTACAGCACGTATTCAGACAATTGTCTCTTTGGTGTGGTCTCCAGCATCTAACACAATGTGTAATAAAAACCCTCAAATGTTACGCATCGGATCTCAAACCAAAAACCATACTAACCCACATTAAAATCTGAAAAATAACCATGAACGCTGCCGGATTGTTGCAAAAACATGGCTCGTTAATGTCCCCAAGGAAGGCAGCCTGCCGCCCCTACCTGATACACGTGACTCCAATCACACACTATCCGGCTGACTCTTAGTGCCCTTTGAAGTGGCCTAGCAAGCAATTCAGTTGGACACACAATTACTATTCAAGAAGGAGGCCCACCACCACCTTCTCAAGGCAGCCAGGGATGGACAATAAATGTAACCTTGCCAGCATCACTCACATCCCGAAAATAAGATAGAAATCTAACAATACAGAACTCCTTCAGTACTGCTCAGTGGGATCAGCCTAGATTAGGTTCTTAACCTCCACAACCAGTCTTAGGTACTCTCATATATTCAGACTGGAATACTATGATATGCATTAGGGCAGGAAATGGTTTTAAAAAAAATCTTCAAATAACCAGGCTAACATTTCACCGATACAAAAAGAAAATACTGCAGATGCTGGAAATCTGAAATAAAAACAGAAAATGCTGGCGATGCTCAGCAGGTCGGGCAGCATCTGTGAAGACCAAAGGTAATCAACCTGAAACGTTAACTCTGTTTCTCTCTTCACAAATGCTGCCTGACTTGCTAAGTATCTCCAGCATTTTCTGTTTTTATTTAACATTTCACCGACATGGCACTGTGAATCCTGAATATGCAACCAGTTCCAAACTCTGCATTAGTTACAGTACAAAGGAGACCTCATTCCCCAGAGCCTCGACTAGTCCGTTGGACATCCCCACATGGCATGGCTGGGATCAGCAACTGAGCATGTGCATGAACTAAAACCCCGCCACTCTACGGGAAGAATACTAATGGATTCAACTCAGCATTTACACCTGGAGTACAATACTGAGGGCGGGGTCCTGCAGATGGGACATTAAACCCAACCCTTGGCTGCCCGTTGCACGTGATGTTCTAATGGATGAACTAAAGTGGAGAAGGCATTTCTTCAGAAAAGATTGGACTTTGGTCGAGAGTTTTCAGTTCACGTGAGAACTGCGTTTATGTGCTCAACCATAAATGTATTTTGATGCTTTGGCAACATAAGATGTAACTTATCATTTATCATGCCAATAAAGCGATTTGAATTGTGAATTGTGAGTAGTTTTTGAGCACAAGAATAAGGGCCCAATGGGTAAGAGTCTATACTTGAGCAAGTTTATATTGGTCTGTGAGGATGTGACTAATCATTGAATTTGTTTTGACTGGGCAATGAACAGCCAATCATAATAGTTATTAAGATAGATCTGCCTTGGTGATCTTGAGAATAGATAGCCATTGAGTTTCCACTTCCTTTTTTTTTCATTGGCGGGATAGACGCACCAACGTCAGTGTTCTCGCTCAGGCCAACATCCCAGCATCGAAGCTTTGACCACACTCGATCAGCTCCGATGGACGGGCCACATTGTCTGCATGCTCGATAAGAGACTCCCAAAGCAAGCGCTCTACTCGGAGCTCCGGCACGGCAAGAGAGCCCCAGGTGGGCAGAGGAAACGCTTCAAGGACACCCTCAAAACCTCCTTGAAAAAGTGCAACATCCCCACTGACACCTGGGAATCCCTGGCCCAAGACCGCACAAAGTTGAGGAGAAGCATCCGGGAAGGCGCCGAACGCCTCGAGTCTCTTCGCCGGGAGCAAGCGGAAGCCAAGCGCAAACAGCGGAAGGAGCGCACGTCAACCCAAGCACCCCACCCACCCGCCCCTTCAACCACCGTCTGCCCCACCAGTGACAGAGACTGTAGGTCCCGCATTGGACTCATCAGTCACCTGAGAACTCATTTTTAGTGTGGAAGCAAGTCATCCTCGGTTCCGAGAGACTGCCTAAGAAGAAGACTTCCTTTTTTCCCAATTCTCTTTTTTAAAACTGCGATCTTTTGTTAATTTTGGCATCAAAAAAAGTCTGCAGTCCTTAAAAGTTTCAAACTTTGGTTGAAGCCCTATTTAGCAGCTGGCATACAAACAGTTCAGCTCTGTCAGGTCCCTGTCATCAAATGTAGGTCAGTGACACTTTTGTGCAGAAAGCTTTTAGCTCAGTTGGATTCCACTGGTGTTGATTGAAGCTGGCAAACACAGATCAATAGTCCTAATCCTTAATTGAGTCACTGGAGCAACAATGTCATGGAATGTCAATGCCCCAACAAGTCAAACATAGGCACTGTGCACATCACCCCCAAACCCTAAACACACTAAACCCTACCCACGATACGAGGATATGCACATTGATCAAAAAGTAAAATAGCTGGTCTTTGACATCAATATTAATGGTACTTCCTATCAATTTTTTCATTATAAATTCTATATCCACATTTATAATGGGAATTTCCTATGTAAACCTGTCACACTATAATTACACACTCAGTTGAGGTGCTGCAGTGCCTCCATTGGCAGGATGATGGAATTACAGCTTCACACATTTAAATAGGCAGTTAAGTCCCTCAACAGGAGAAATGTAGACATACGTGGCCTTTAAAACAGGAACAGACTAGTTCTGGTTTTGAGTTGAATCTGTTTAATTCAAATTGGAGACAAGTACGAGCCCCAATGCCATATAAGGCTATGGTATATTTATTGAGTATTTCAGCTGAGTATATATAACACATGTAAAGCCTAAGATAACTTAAGATAACTTGTGTAGCCTGACACTACACGGGTGGAATTTTTAATAAATATATATATAGTATTCATTCACAGGATGAGGGCGTCGCTGGCAAGGCCGGCATTTATTGCCCATCCCTAGTTGCCCTTGAGAAGGTGGTGATGAGCCGCCTTCTTGAACCGCTGCAGTCCGTGTGGTGAAGGTGCTCCCACAGTGCTGTTAGGGAGGGAGTTCCAGGATTTTGACCCAGCAACAATGAAGGAACGGCCGATATATTTCCAAGTCAGGATGGTGTGTGACTTGGAGGGGAATTTGGAGGTGATGCCCACTGTCCTTATCCCTCTAGGTGGTAGAAGTCCACGGGTTTGTGAGGTGTTGTCGAAGAAGCCTTGGTGAGTTGCTGCAGCGCACCTTGTAGATGGTGCATGATGTAAAAAGACTACCGAGTGCTTGGTTTGAGTATAAAACAAGGCTTTAATCAACTGTTTCACAACCATGAGATTCTAGTTACATCACTAGTTCCTGGTTACAGAAACATCCTGAGCAAGCTGGGCCCACGCCCGAGTATTTATACTCCTTGGACGGCGCCACCAGCTGGCCGCCCCGTGTTACTTCATGAATCATGATAAGATTCATGACAGTGTACACTGCAGCCACGGTGCGCCGGTGGCGGAGGGAGTGAATGTTTAAGCGGGTGATGGACTGCTTTGTCCTGGATGGTGCCGAGCTTCTTGAATGTTGTTGAAGCTGCCCCCATCTAGGCAAGTGGAGAGTGTGTTCATGAGCAGCCAAATGAGCCCACAATAGAATGTGTATTCATACACACTATAATATAAAGCGGAATGCAAGGTACAACAGATGCCAATGCAAAGAAACACATTTGCATGTGGCCCGGGGCTGCGTAAATATTTTTAATGGGGGATTGACTGAAAGCAGCAGCACCTAGTGCTTTAAAACTGAATAACCTGGGACCCAGTTGGCAAATCCATACCTTTTGATTACAAAATTCTCGACAGAATGTTTTGTCTTTCAGATGAAAAATTAAACCAAGACTCGGTCTGCCTGTTCAGATGGAAACAAAAGATCCCGTGGCATTATCTGAGGAAGAGCAAGGGCGTTAGCTCTCAACCAACATCACCAATACAGTTTATCACACACACGAGTGCACACACGCACATCCACACCAACACACATGTGCGCACACATGCACATAAGCGTGCACACACACCCACACACATGCACACAAACACACACACACGCGCACATAAGCACACACACAAGCACACACACAAACATGCGCGCACGCGGACACATGCACACACATGCATACACGCGCACATACGTGTAAGCACACACACGTGAGCACAGAGAAAATACCAGCTGTGGTGCCAAGCCTTCCGCTCCACGCTCAGTGAGGCTCTTGACACATTCAGCCATCAAAGCCTGTGTTTGCTATTCTTTCTTTGCCCGAGTTTGGCTTTTGTTCATTTATGGATCACTTATCAGTTTGCGAGATCAGACTGCACGCAGTCGATTCTTTTGAACTGCAGGACTTAACAAATGATAAAAGGAACTGAAATTTCACAGCTCAGTGACAGCTTCAAAGAGCTCAGGTAAATAAATTCCAGTGAAATACTCTGTGATTTACAATGCTCTCCCCCTAAAAAGGACCCTTGATGTAATAATGATTACTTTCTTGCAAAGTGAAATGGCCAATTTCTATTTCACTCAACAACCTTAATTAGTGATATGGAGATTAAAAAGAAAACACTGGAAATGCACAGCAGGATATGTAAGGAAAACAGACATTGAGTGGCGCTTCTTTGCCAGGACTTTGGTTTGGTTTATTTTGCAATCGCTCCGGCCTTACAACCCAACGAGACCTCTGCGCTCCTCCAATTCTGGCTTCTTGCGCATCCCCGATTTTCGTCGCCCCACCATTGGCGGCCGTGCCTTCAGCTACCTGGGCCCTAACCTCTGGATTTCCCTCCCTAAACCTCTCCGCCTCTCCTTCGTTAAGAGGCTCCTTAAAATCCACCTCTTTGACCGAGCTGCTGGCCATCTGTCCCAATATCTCCTTATGTGGCTCCGTGTTATATTTTGTCTGATAACACACCTGTGAACCACCTTGGGACGGTTTACTACATTACAAGCTCTATATAAATACAAGTTGTGTTGTTCTTTCAAAGGCCGCTCCTGCCCGGCCCTACATTGGTCCTGACAGTTGCCATCCCAAACTATACAAGAACAAGGATGGAACCCACGACTCCGGCGTCATCGGCACCACCCCGAGACCCAGGAGCACCCTCATTGCTGGTTGAACCGCCGCGTAGTTTCAGCATTTCCTGTTCATATTTCTTCAACTCGGTCGTCAGTTCCTCGAAGGTCACCGTAAACCGTCAGTACTGAACGGGTGAATTCACCGATCCAACACTCCCGACAGGGGACCGCGCTGGAAGAGTCGGCGCTGTGGTGTTGTGGCCAGATCTCCAGCCCAAAATCTCTTTGACTGAAATCTAGTAAGTTTCACGTTGTTATGGCTTTGATTTTTGAAAGAAAGGAAGAACTTGCATTTCTATAGCACCTTTCACGACCTCACAAAGCGCTTTACAGCCAATGAAGTACTTTTGAAGTGGAGTCACTGTTGTAATGTAGGAAACGCGGCAGCCAATTTGCGCACAGCAAGGTCCCACAAACAGCAATGTGATAACGACCAGATAATCTGTTTTAGTGGTGTTGGTTGAGGGATCAATATTGGCCAGGACACCGGGGAGAACTCCCCTGCGCTTCTTTGAATAGTGTCATGGGATCTTTTAAGTCCACCTGAGAAGGCAGACAAGACCTCCATTTAACGTTATATCCAAAGGACAGCACCTTTGACAGTGCAGCTCTCCCTCAGCACTGCACCGGAAGTGTCAACCTGGAATATGTGCTCAAGCCTCTGGAGTGGGTTCTTGAACCCACGCCCTTCTGAATCAGAGGCGAGAGTGCTATCACTGAGCCATGGCTGACACGCAGCCTATTGAGCAATAATGGCAGCCCGACACCCGCTGACCATGTGCATCTTGGGCCCCCTACAAAATAAGATACGGTATGAGCAAGTGGCTGCATTATTCAGTTATGGTGGCGACTCCAGAGGTGGTGTTTTAATTACCGAGGTGGAACGCGGTGGACGATTCTGCGGTGCTGTGCGCTGGGACAGCAGTTGGGCCTTAGCTACAGGGTTACCACAGAGCTGGGGGGAGAAGGCCCTGCGGCCATTCCCAACTAGGCTGCAGTTTTTTCAGTCCGTGTTCTTGTGCCGATTTTGTGCCTTAGCGTCACTGAGGCTGCCGATTTCATGCAAAAATTTGTCAATGACTTTTGATGAAAGAAGGCATGCCCGAGAGATCAGTAGGCACTAGGCCGCATCTACAAACTGCTGATGCTTTTGTTTTTTTTTACTCCCGGTATTTTACTTGGGTTCATCATCTCAGACCGGGGCGGGGGGGGAGGTGGTGGTAGCGGGAGGGAGGGGGGGGTCACTGATTCCTGCGGTAACCCCCACCTGAAGCCCCCCCTGCGTGTCAGTAATTTACCATGTATCTGTCACAATGGTTTGAAGTCTGAAGCTCCTGTAAGATATGAGGGTGGAATGGATTTAATTGTAAGTTGCAGCTTGTATGTGTGCCTTACTGAAATATGGGAATGCCAAGAAATGTAAAGAATGATTTGTAAGGTGGTGTGAGGTCTTGGCATGGGCTAGCAGTAACTATGGAACTGATTGACAGGCAACATTTGGTGATGTGCAGTCTTGGGCCATCTACTTGGCATAGGCTAGTATCAGGCAATCTTACAAAATGATTCACAGGCAAGTAAGTACTTTGTGTGGTGTGTTCACTGTTGTTATATCGGCAAACACAGCAGCCAATTTGCCAACAGCAAGATCCTACAAGCAGCAATGAGGTAAATGACCAGATAATCTGATCTTAGATAACAACAGAAAATGCTGGAAAAACTCAGCAGGCCAGGCAACATCTGTGGAGAGAGAAATAGAGTCAACGTTTCGGGTCGAAACCCTTCGTCAGAACTGAGAGAAAAGGCAGGAAATGAAACAAAAGGCAGTTTGGGGGCTGGGAAATGGGGGAGGGGATGAAAGAAGAGACATTAAGAGATATTCAAGGTGAGACGAGATAGTAATAGGACAGGTAAAGAGACAAAGGATGGCTCGAGATGAAGTGTGAAATGCGCTGGCAGAGTGAGAGACAGCTGCCATGTGGGAGAGAGAAAAAAAAGGAAAAGGCACAAACCAAAAGTGTGGATAAAAAATATGAAAATGTAATAGGGGCCGAGGTTATGATCTGAAGTTGTTGAACTCGATATTGAGTCCGGAAGGCTGCAAAGTGCCTAATCGGAAGATGAGGTGCTGTTCCTCGAGTTTACGTTGAGCTTCCGTGGAACAATGCAAGAGGCCAAGGACGGTGAGGTGAGTGGGAATGGAGCGGTGAATTAAAATGACAGGCGACCGGAAGCTCGGGGTCACCCTTACGGACTGAACGGAGGTGTTCCGCAAAGCGGTCACCCAATCTGCGTTTGGTCTCCCCAATGTAGAGGAGACCACATCGTGAGCAGCGAATACAGTATACTAGATTGCAAGAAGTACAAGTAAATCGCTGTTTCACCTGGAAGGGATGTTTGGGGCCCTGGACAGTGGGAAGGGGGGAGGTATAAGGGCAGGTGTTGCATCTCCTGCGCTTGCACGGGAAGGTGCCGGGCGAAGGGGAAGGGGTGCTGGGGGTGATAGAGGAGAGGACTAGGGTGTCTCGGAGGGAGCGGTCCCTACGGAATGCTGAAAGGGGAGGGGAGGGGAAGATGTGTTTGGTGGTGGGATCACGTTGGAGGTGGCGGAAATGGCGGAGGATGATCCATTGAATGTGGAGGCTGGTGGGGTGAAAGGTGAGGACAAGGGGAACCCTATCATGGTTCCGGGAGGGAGGGGCAGGGGTGAGGGCTGAAGTGCGGGGGATAGAACGGACCCGGTCGAGGGCCGTGTCAACCACCGTAGAGGGGAATCCTCGGTTGTGGAAAAAGGAAGACATGTCGGAAGCACTGATGTGGAAGGTGGCATCGTCAGAACTGATACGGCGGAGACGGAGAAACTGGGAGAATAGAATAGAGTCCTTACAGGAGGCAGGGTGGGAGGAAGTGTAGTCCAGGTAGCTGTGGGAGTCAGTGGGCTTGTAGTGAATGTTGGTCAATAACCTATCTTAGGTCAATAATCTGATCTTAGATGTTGGTTGAGGGAAAAATATTGGCCTGGACACCAAGAGAACTCCACATCTCTCCTTCAAATAGTGCCGTGAAGTCTTTTACATCCACCTGAGAGGGCAGGTGAGGCCTCAATTTAATGTCATCCAAAAGGCACCACCTCTGACAGTGTGGCACACCCTCAGCACTGCACTGGAGTGTCAAGCTAGATTATGTGCTCCAGTCTCTGGCGTGGGACTATGCACCCACAACCTTCTGACACAGAGACGAGAGTGCTGCCCACTGAGCCAGGGCTAATTATTACAGTTCAAAACCTTCTTAGAGATGGGTTATGGAACCAATCCACATTTCATTATAAAGATGGCCCATGCTAATTATCTAAAAACTTTCAAATATTAAATAGAACCTGCTCCTGATAATTCAAAAATGTTTTTCTACACAAAAATTAAAATTATCTAGTGATTCGTAATAACCAACTTCATAATTAGGAACAGAATTTAATCAAACAAATATTTTTCAAAAACATTACATCCTATCATATATTCACCAATATCATAGTATTATAACACTCCCTGAAACACCCCTCATTATAACACTCTTTGATACACCACACACCTACTCACTGTAACACGCTGATACGCCCCACACCCCTTAATGTAACACTCTCTGATATACCCCACACCCCTTAATGTAACACTCTGATATACCCCACACCCCTCACTGTAACACTCTGATATACCCCCACCCCTCACTGTAACACTCTGATATACCCCCACCCCTCACTGTAACACTCTGATATAGCCCACACCCCTCACTGTAACACACTGATATACCCCACACCCCTCACTGTAACACTCTGATATACCCCACACCCCTCACTGTAACACGCTGATATACCCCACACCCCTCACTGTAACACTCTGATATACCCCACACCCCTCACTGTAACACTCTGATATACCCCCACCCCTCACTGTAACACTCTGATATACCCCCACCCCTCACTGTAACACTCTGATATACCCTACACCCCTCACTGTAACACTCTGATATAGCCCACACCCCTCACTGTAACACACTGATATACCCCACACCCCTCACTGTAACACTCTGATATACCCCACACCCCTCACTGTTACACACTGATATACCCCACACCCCTCACTGTAACACTCTGATATACCCCACACCCCTCACTGTAACACACTGATATACCCCACACCCCTCACTGTAACACTCTGATATACCCCACACCCCTCACTGTTACACACTGATATACCCCACACCCCTCACTGTAACACTCTGATATACCCCACACCCCTCACTGTAACACGCTGATATACCCCACACCCCTCACTGTAACACTCTGATATACCCCACACCCCTCACTGTAACACTCTGATATACCCCCACCCCTCACTGTAACACTCTGATATACCCCCACCCCTCACTGTAACACTCTGATATACCCTACACCCCTCACTGTAACACACTGATATACCCCACACCCCTCACTGTAACACTCTGATATACCCCACACCCCTCACTGTTACACACTGATATACCCCACACCCCTCACTGTAACACTCTGATATACCCCACACCCCTCACTGTAACACGCTGATATACCCCACACCCCTCACTGTTACACACTGATATACCCCACCCCTCACTGTAACACTCTGATATACCCCACAGCCCTCACTGTAACACTCTGATATACCCCACACCCCTCACTGTAACACTCTGATATATCCCACACCCCTCACGGTAAAATTCACTTATTTATTTTGATGTCTCCTTTATATCTCAATGTTTACTCTATGTAGACCAATGTACCACTTATGCACAACATCCTCCAGCATGTACTGCACTACCTTAATGATATAGTTCAACATTCTACTTGTCTGCGTGTTTACTGCCTTGAAATGATTGAACATGTCGCGCGCTAAGTCTTGTAACACCCTTGATCTCTTTCAACTTTGCTCTTACCTATTTTGATACTATTTGCGATGCCATCCATTTTTTCTCCTTTATGCAGTCCACCTCAAATGTTCTCTCTCACTTGTCTGCCTATTGATGTATTGTACCTAACTCGTTCTATAGGTTCTCTCTGCCTCTTCAGACTCAACTCTCCGTTCCCCAGCTTGGTGTCAGCTGCACATTTCTATCAAGCTTCTGAACTAAAGCCACTGATGTAAATTGGAAACCAGAAGGGCCCCAACACTGATCTGTGGTGTGTTCTTCTCAGCCCTTCCCACCCCCACCACCACCACCATCGCCTAACAAATGCTCTCTGCTTCCTACCCCTCGGACAATTTCTCTGCCATTCGGAGAGTTGTGGCAGATGATGCTTCCTGCTACATATACAATTAATGTATGACACATTTATTTAAAGCAGTATATGCGCTTAGATGAGAGTTTATAATTATAGAGTTTAATTTGGAGATTATGGGGGTTATTGATCGAGTTTGCACTATCGGTGGGGAGCCTTGCCCGTGGACGCACATGTTGGGAAATTGCAAGCACATGGACCATGACTTTCTGTCCATTGACAGGAATTGATAGAATGCATCTGTAATATCTCAATATATTCACCTCTCCGTGGCAACACAAACTAGAAAGGGGCCCCTTTAATACCAGTTTACGGTTTTGGTTTGAAAACTTTTTTAATATGCTTATTTTTTACCCTAAGTATTAAAGTTTTACATTTCAATTTCTTGTTGCTCAACTGTGTTTTTAAGTGGGCTTACAACAGCCAAGGTTCTAATTCTGCCATTACTGAACAGTGACTTCCGTCACCAAGTGCAGACAGTCTCACTCGTGATGCATTTTGCAATTAGATGGGCTTTGTATGAAGGAGAATGAGTTAATGTGATTTACATTCATTGCTACTATTGATCCATCAGTGGAATTAGCTGGAACAATTGACTGAACATAGTTGTGAGTGTAAAATTGGTAAATGAGCGTGAAGGAGAGTGGGGTGGATAGAATTCCCCATCCCTCACAACCTGTCAGTGCATGAGTTAGCGAGCCCTAGTCATAAAGAAAGAACTTGCATTTCTATAGCGCCTTTCACAACCTAAAGATGTCCCAGAGTGCTTTACAGCCAATGAAGTACTTCCAAAGTGTCGTCACCGTTGTAATGTAGGAAACACAGCAGCCAATTTGCGCACAGCAAGCTCCCACAACCAGCAATGTGTTAATGACTGGATAATTTGTGTCTTTAGTGATGTTGGTTGAGGGATAAATATTGGCCAGGACACTGGGGAGAACCTCCTTGCTCTTCTTCGAATCATATCATGGGATCATTTATATCTACCGGAGAGGGTAGACGGGACCTCAGTTTAATGTCTCATCCAAAAGATGGCACCTCCGACAGTGCAGCGCTCCCTCAGTACTGCACTGAAGTGTCAGCCTAGATTTTGTGCTCAAGTCTTTGGAGTGAGACTTGGACCCACAGCCTTCTGACTCTGGTGAGAGTGCTACCCACTGAGACACGGCTAACACGAATAGCCTACGCTCTTTACTCTGGAACCCTTCAGCTGGGCTCAGTTCAACTGCTCTGTGGTGGTTGTACCTCCATCTGTGTGCAGTTCATAGTAATGAGGAGCTCCTGCTGCACCGTGTCCTGGTGCTCTCTTTACCATTGAGGGCCAAACACACTCTTGCACACTATCCAAATGCCTCTGTGTGCACAGCCCTGCTCCTGTCCTACTTTCACTTACTGTGGCCGTGCCTTCAGCTGTCTTCTCCCCACGCTCTGGAATTTCCTCCCTAAACCTCTCTGTCTCTCCACCTCGCGCTCTTCCTGTACGACCCTCCTTAAAACCCATCTCTTTGACCAAGCTTTTAGTCATCTGTCTTAATGTCTCCTTCTTTGGCTCAGTGTCACTTTTTGTCAGATTATGCTCCTGTGAAGCACTTTGGGATGCTTTCCTACATTGAAACCCTCATCCATGCCTTTGTTACCTCTAGACTTGACTATTACAACGCACTCCTGGCCGGCCTCCCACGTTTTACCCTCCATAAACTTGAGGTCATCCAAAACTCGGCTGCCCGTGTCCTAACTCGCACCAAGTCCTGTCCGCCCATCACCCCACCGCTGACCTACGTTGGCTCCCGGTTAAGCAACGCCTGGATTTTAAAATTCTCATCCTTGTTTTCAAATCCCTCCATGGACTCGCCCCTCCCTATCTCTGTAATCTCCTCCAGACCTACAATCCTCCGAGATATCTGCCCTCCTCTAATCCTGGCCTCTTGAGCATCCTCGATTTTAATCGCTCCACCATTGGTGGCCGTGCCTTAAGCTGCCTGGGCCCTAAGCTCTGGAATTCCCTGCCTAAACCTCTCCGCCTCTCTCTCCTCCTTTAAGATGCTCCTTAAAACCTACCACTTTAACAAGCTTTTGGCCATTTGCTCTAATATTTCCTTATGTGGCTCGGTGTCAAATTTTGTTTGATTACGCTCCTGTGAAGCGCCTTGGAACGTTTTACTACATTAAAGGCGCTATATAAATGCGAGTTGTTGTTGTTTCTCAATGGTCTATCCAATAACTTTTATACCCAACAAACTGATGTTGACATCACCCAACATTAAACAAACGCCAGATGGGTGATTATCAGAATTCTCCCTGTGTGGGAAACCTCACTTGGCGCGAATGCATTTTGGAAAATCAAGAACATTGCGTGAACTCAGACAATTGCCTTTAGACCTATCAAGTAACAATTTTAGAAAGACGATATTTTGATGCATCCTTCTGTTAGATGATGGGAGGTTCTTACTTATAAGTTACTCCTCAAAATAATAGGGGTCACAGCACTGAATGTCAGATGTTCACAGATTTATTAAGCATACAATAAGTATTATTGACAATAATTAAATATACACTTTACAACAGCGCTTACAACAAAACCTTGCGTGTTTTTTCTGGGAAATTCAAAACACATTACAGATCCAAGCTCGGTGTACTTGGTTGGCCAGTCCTCCAAATTCAAAAGCATCTGTCACAACATTTTTCCCCCTCACTGTGTTATGTGACAAACCACACATTTCTGCATTACCCAATACTCCCTTGTCAATAACTTTAGTGCTAACGAGTTCTTTTTTTTTTAAGAACTCCCCGGCTTGGTTACACTGCCTAACTTTCCGGATCTATGGTATTTCTCAGGCAGGTGCTTATCTTCAGAGGGAGCATTTCAGCTTGCTCTGTGTCTATGCAATAATTTGTTATCAACTACAACTCTCTGACTGGAATATTTTTAAATTAGGTTTACTGACCGTTGATTGTCATTGCATCTATAATTAATAAAATAAAGCAAGCCCGTCTAATGATTACACTTTCATTCTTCTAACAGAGTCTCACTTAACAGGCGAAAGCTAAAAGTTAATATTCCTACATTACAATGGTGACTACACTTCAAAAACATTTCATTGACTGTAAAGCACTTTAGGACGTCCTGAGGTCATGAAAGGTGCTATACATATGCAAGTCTTTCCTCCATTTTACAATATAAAGAGAGACTTCAAGACCGTCTAATTAACCCTCTCCTTAAAAACAATGGTCTGGCGTTTTCGCTATATTGCACTGGCTTCCAGCACAATTCACCCAAAATCGGACAAACCAGATTAAAGATCGAGGAAATTTAAACGCAAGTTACATCTAGTGCAAATCTAGCTTTCGCAATCTTTTGCGCTGGTTTAAAAAACCATCGTGCTGGAAGTCGGCCCCGCCCACAAAACTGGCCACGCCCCCCAGATCAAATTAATCCCCATGGCGAGTTTCCGCTAATTGTGCCCATTTCTGGATCTACGAGGAGGCTCTTAAAATGTAACTTTTTTTTTAGATGCATGGACACGAATAGGCATGTTTTAAAAGCTATTAAATAGTAAAAATATTTTATTTTACTAAGAAACTGACTGCTGTACACCAATGAAACTAGTAAATGGTTCTGTATAGTTTTTTTTAAAAGTCATTTTCAGTTATTTAAAATCAGGTTACTCACTGGTGGTGGACGAGACACTCTGATTAAAAATGCTTATTCTTTGTGATAAACCCATTTTCAGCTGTATTAATAAAACTGCTCCAGGTTACCGCTCTTAAATACATCAATACATTTTTTAATGCAAATTTTCTTTAAAAAAATGGCATTCTAAAACATTGCCAGATTGCGCCGGTTCATGGAAGATTTTGCGTTCGACAATATGCAAATGAGATTGAGCGGAAAGTTGAGGAAAAAAATTCCATTCAGAAAACTAGTGTAATTGTGAGCGCAATTTGCGCCCAGATTGCCGATTTCGCCAAAAACGGAAACTTTACCCCATCTCTTTAAATGAAAATATCAGTGATCTGGTCAGAGGTGAAACTGGAGGCAGAAGTGACACGTGACAATGCACGGTTAATGATTGACCACTGAGCCCAATGCTGTGATATGATTCTGCTTATTTAATTTTTTTTATAAGGATGTATTTTGTAGGATTTGTTTGGCCCACTGGTGCTGAGGTGGAAAGGACAGGAGATGTCCCCAAGTAGTGTTTCTGCCCCTGCCTCTTTCTGCCTTCCCCACTGATTGTTGTCCAGACCCAACCCGAGGGCAGGACACCAGCCACGCCTGTGAGAAAGACACGTATTATTTTTTTTAAAAAGCCTTCAACTGAGCCAACAACTTCTATCCTCTTTTAGAATGAGCCGTCCACTTTCCTGAACCCTGTGGTAACTCTTTAGTGCTGATACCAGGCGAGGAGAGAGAGTGAAGGGGGAAGGAGGGAAAGAGAGATGCTGGGGAGGGCGGGAGAGGGAGGAAGTGGGCAGGCAAGGGAGAGAAAGAGGGGAGGGTGTGAGAGAAAAGGGGAAAGGTGAGAGGGGAGACTTGAGGGAGAACAGAGAGAGTGAGGCAGAGAGACGGTATGGAGGGAGATAGAGAGGACAGGGAGCGAGGGTAGCGGAGAGAGGGAGATGGAAGGGGTGAGGTTGAAGGGATAATTACTAGTCCTAGCCCTTTTCGGGCTACCCCGGATCAGGCACATTCCCCAGACGTTCACCTTCAACTAAAGTTAGAGATAGCTGAATCCTATAAGATGCTTAATTGGGTCTAAAGGTGCAGACTATCTCTCCCTAAAGGAAAGGAACGACTTGAAGATGTTACCATCCTCCAGATAGCACTTTCAATAAGTTTAACTAGACTGTAACCTTCCGGATATTATGAGGGACCGGAACACTCCCCCAGAATTCCGACTTGGACCTATATCGTCATTCCTTTATCGTCGCAGAGTCAAAACCTTGGCATCCCTACCTAACTGCACTGTGGGGGCACCTTCACCACACGGACTGCAACGGTTCAAGAAGGAGGTTCACCACCACCTTCTCTAGGGCAATTAGGGATGGGCAATAAATGCCGGCCTTGGCAGTGACGCCCACATCCTGAGACTGAATTTTTTTTTAATGACGATTAATAAATAACAAGATCCACAATTACACAACTGGTGATGGATTTATGTAATGTTTTATCAATCATATTGAATGTAAAATCTTTTTGCCTCTGTGTAAAGTTTTACATGGAATAAAAATCTGAAACTCACATTGCAAGTGATGGCAGAAGAAACCAGCAATGTACGTCAAATTAAGCTTAGTTATCAAAGCAACTAACCCAAGCAATAAGGCTGCCTGAAATTGCCAATGTACCACTACAATGGTCCTAAATTTGCGGTCAGCAGCGAAGTGACGGCGATCACCGCGGACCTCGAAGAAAGCTGCCCACAAAGATCGCGCGATCTCTGTGCCGAAAACTTAAGCTTTCTCGATGTTAAATTGATTGTAGCGCTGTCAAAAGGGAATCCCCAGTGCAGAGCCGCTGTGATGTCATCAAGCTGTTTAAGCAGCCAATCACATTGAAGACTTCCCGCAGCCAGCAAACCAGGAAATAAAAAGCACTGATTTAATTCACTTTTTATTTTTTTTTTACAGAGAACGAAATAAAGATTGGGACATACACACGGGGCTAAGGTGGAAGCTGAAATATCAAACAAATTAAATTAAAAAAAAAATATTTTAAAAATCTAGTAATTTTCCATCATATATCAAATATAGCTTTTCAGGGCCCGAACGGTTGTTCTGCAGCCAATACGCCATTAAAATTCCAGGTACACCTATTCCATCAAGGCTTAACTTTTAATGGGGTGTTTAACAGCAATATTAGAGCGGACAAGCTTAAGTTTTTGTCCGTTCAACTGATTTCACTGATTGCCGGCTATGGGAGTCCACAGCGCAGCCTATGGTGGAGCAGGGAATGACTGATCGCAACTTCAGGATTTCCGCGTTTGATGCGCATGCGCTAAATCCTGAAGTTACGGTCAGTCTCAGAGGGATAATGACAGCGTACGCTGACAGCTCGCCATCATTACCACCGCAAAATCTGGGCCAATGCCTCTTTAATACAACAATAGGACAATGACAGGGACATACACCAAATACCGAAAAACAGCAACATGCAGTCTGCTTCAGGTTTATGGTAGTGCTGGGGGTTTACCAAGTCACTGTATCTTTCGCCCAATAGCTTGTACATTCAATGTGCCCCATATTGTGAGTCTTACATCACCAACACAGAGGCCTCTACATCTCAATATGCCCTGAAGTGACTGCTCTATAGATAAATGGGTAAAGACCTGCGTTAGAACAAGGGACAGAGGAATGTAACCCAAGTATTTGGCAAGTAGTAACACAAACACTAATTTCTGCATTAGTACCTTAGCCATTTGTGTAAGCTACATCTCACTCTTGGAAATGGTGAAAAATTGCCGCCTATTGTTCTCTTATGAATAATCACAAGAACATAAGAACATAAGAAATAGGAGCAGGAGTAGGCCAATCGGCCCCTCGAGCCTGCTCCGCCATTCAATAAGATCATGGCTGACCTGATTTTAGTAAAGCTCCCAAAAATCCCGTGACGCCATCTGTTGATGATCCAAAATACAGTTTCACCACCATCCATCGCTCTATGCCAACGTGTTGGGATTTAAAAGTTCCACATTCATACACGAGAAAAAACAGCACAGTTGCAAAACATTTTAGTTTCAAAATCATCAATGCTAGAGCAATATTGAAACAAACAAGTTCTTATAGGACAATAAGTCAGCTCAGCTACCCTACCGAGGCGTTACAGGTGTGTATCCGTGGTGTAGATCGCGAACTACACTGGTTCATTGATGTGTGTGTGTTCGTGACTGAGTCCCCAGAGTACAGGACACACTGAGGTGTACCAATGTGTAATGTACAAAAACACAAAACTTTGCTGGCGTGCTGTTGATGTAGGGAACGTGATACAGATTACACACAGGAACTGGGTCAGCTGTTTGGACACAACAGTTGAAGATAATGATTTGTCATTAAACCAATGAAGAGGGTAGCTCATAAACTGTCCAATTTTTAAGAAGATGACCACAAAGATACGACCTCACACATTTTGGGCAACTGGGCGCTTTCCTCATGGGAACATTTTGGAACATGTTTGTTATTTACAGTACATGCAGAACCAGCTCCATTCTTTATTCCTTTAACTAACAGAACGGGTTGTTATGTACCTTGGGAGGGAGTCTCCCATCATCTCTAGGACTCACTTCAACCATCGAGATGTTGTCCATGTCAGAAGATGTCTGAAAAGAAAGCAGTCCAGATTGTTGAAATTAAAAGATGCTGAGACCATGAACCTCAAGAGATTGCTGCTCCTCAGACTGCAGCAGTTCAAGAGGGCAGCTCACCACCACCTTCTCAAGGGCAATTAGGGATGGGCAATAAATGCTGGCCTTGCCAGCGACGCCCACATCCCATAAATGAATGAAGAAAAAATAAAATCAGCTGATCCTTCAATGCTTCATTGCAAATCAAGCGATGATCCAAATCAAACCTTAAAGTTTGTTCTCCTCCAAGAAGCTTTGATAAATCCTTCATTTGATCCCCATGCATTACATTTGTTTAGGCACAGCACCAAGACCCTGTCTAATAAATTTAACATACATTGTTAAAGATAACTGCTTCTGGGCTGTGTGTCGCAGCCTATTCTATACTTTTGTTTTCCCTCTCTCCGTCTCGAGTTCCTCGTGGCAAGCACCATGCAGCAGCTGAAAGGACAGGTCTGACAACTTACCCCGAGACCGTTATTACATATTCCAAAATGGCAGAAAGAAGCCTCATAGCAGTGAGCTGGGGTGGATTATTTCACCTTATTGATTTACTTTACTTATCTGATCTTTCCTTCTTTTTCCCAGTTATTTACATGACAATAAAAGATTCTCCCCACTTACTTCTCAGGGTGACTATCTCATTCTTTTTGAAGCGGTCAATGGTGCAGCGCTACCCAGGGAAGCGATCTCCACTGTTGAAGCTTCAGTGAATCGCACCTGAACAGGGCAGGTTTGATTGATTGACTGACTGACTGGCTGACTCTGGCCGGAATGTGAGGGCTCCGTGTCAAAGTGCCACATAAGCAATCCGCTCTGGCCCTGGTACAAATATTAGTCCCCGATTCCCATGGGGTCTGTTGCCAGAGTTATGGTAGGAAACTGGCAGAACCCCGGAGGAATTTCAGGGCCTATACAGCTTTGACATAAATCCAAAAGAACAAGTATACTTTTCAACATCGCAAGTTGAGTTATTCACCTGTTACAGCATCAGGCAGTACTTAAGTTTCTTGCACTGTTCACTAAGCTACAGAACTTCCAATAAGACCTCCCTTTACAAGTCTTACACTTCGGGTGTAATTCTGACTGGTTGATAGTGTAATACGGGCTGTATTGGATCAGCCACCCGTTGTACATCTCTCCTGAAAATTGGGAAAGATGCAGAACAGGCGTCTGATCTAATAGTGCCCGTTTTACACTATCGCCCAAATTCAGAATTACCCCCTTTATTACTCAACAACTCGGAGTCAAATACTCCTAGCAAGAGCTCCCTCTACAGGTCTCATAGTTCATCACACATTATTTCAGTCGAGGCTGAATGCAATTCGCAGGTAAAATTGAGTTACAGTTTACCCTCAATGAGTTGCATCTCATTATCCTTAGCTGTTGCTACTTAAAGCCAGCTCATTACCTTCTCAAAGATGCCCGAATCATTGCTTTTCAATTTTGATTTGTCCTTGGTGTTACTTGGCTCAGTTGTATCTCTGCTGAACTCACAGGAAACTTCTCTGCTGATGGGTCATGAACTCAGACTGGAAATATCAGCCTCGTTATCAGTCCAGCCCTAGAGCAGGAATGCAGCCAAATGTTGGGGACTGTACAAGATCTTGAGTATTGAGACCAACATTCTTTTAACGAGTGATAACTTTGTGTAAACTTTCTCTTCACAGCCACTAAATATTTTGGAAGTTACCTATTTAAGAGCAGCAGACAGGAGCGCGACAGACTGCAGTCAGTCAGGCATTCTTAATTTTACTCATGCCATCAAGGGAAAACAGCCTGTGAATGTTAGATGCTTTCCCAGAGGACGGAAATAAAGAGAAAATCACTTACGACATCAACACTTTCCATTTATGTAGCACCATTAATCTAAAACGAATCCCAGGACACTTCACAGGACTAACACAAAGACAACAGGTGCTGAGCCAGCGACGGGGCGATTAGGAGGGGTGATGAAGAGAGCTTGGTTGAAAACATAAGTTTTAAGAAGGTTCGTTAAGGAAGAGATAGAGATTTAGGGAGGGAATGGCAGAGGATAGGCCCGAGGTGGCTGAAGGACTGACTTTCAATGGTGAGACGAAGGGAGGGAGTCCGCAGAAGAGGCCAGGGTCAGAGGAGTTGAGTGTTTGGGATGGGGCGAAGGTTATAGAGCTGGAGGAAATTGCAGAGATAGGATGAGGTGAGGCTAAAGCAGATTTAAACTCACGTTCTCTGGATTATTAATTCAGGATTACTAGTCCAGTAACATAACCACTACACTACCGCACCTATTGGGCTCTGCTCCATCATCCCGACTGAATTACAAGGAACAATAGAAAAAACCTTACCTGTACTTGGGATGAGTGACAGCATAGATGATTGGACGGTGAATGGCAGAGGCCTCAGCAATCACAGCTGGGACAGAGTTCATGTAAGGTGTGAGGAAACTGGCGTACCTAGAAATACAGAGTGTAAATGAATATGCAGCAACACTCAAAGGTACAGAGAGCCGTCAAGGAGTCTCACTTCTCATTTGGGCCCTGACTCCAGATTTACAGTGCCAGTTAAGCATTGGTGCGGAGCTGAAATCACTTCAGATGGATACTACGGTTGTGGTGTAAACGCACCCAGAGTGTTCCAGCAATTAGTAGGAAAACACAATAGTAAGTGTACATACCCAGCAAAAGCAGTGAGGGCCACTGTGGAACATGGGGACCAGGAGATGACATAAAGCAGGATGATTATCAAAGCAATTTGGGCCATTTTCCACTCATGCTTTATCCTCTGAAATCGTTTCTGGGATTCCTTGTTGGTGTTTCCTCCAATTTTCTCTACATCCCTGTTGAAAATAAAAACTTGTTTTGTTTGAGTCAAATTCCACAAAGATCCAAAATGGGAACATTAGTGAAGAAGTGGGCAAATGATAAATGTGACCTGCATTAGCTTTATGTATTCATAGAAAGAAAGAAAGATTTGCATTTCTATAGCACCTTTCACAACCACCGGACGTCCCAAAGCGCCTTACAGCCAATGAAGTACTAGTTACTGTTGTAATGTAGGAAACGTGGCAGCCAATTTGCACACAGTAATGTGATAATGACCAGCTAATCTGTTTTAGTGATGTTGATTGAGGGATAAATATTGGCCAAGACACCGGGGATAACTCCCCTGCTCATCTTCCAAATAGTGCCGTGGGATCTTTTACGTCCACCCGAGATGGCAGACGGGACCTCGATGGCATAGTGGTTAGCACTGTTGCCTCACAGCGCCCAGGGACCCAGGTTCAAATCCGGCCTCGGGTGACTGTCTGTGTGGAGTTTGCACATTCTTCCCATGTTTGCGTGGGTTTCCTCCGGGTGCTCCGGTTTCCTCCCACAGTCCAAAGATGTGCGGGTTAGGTTGATTGGCCATGATAAAAAAATTGACCCTTAGTGTTAGGGGGGATTAAATACGTGGGGTTACGGGGTTACGGGGATAGGGCTTGGGTGGGATGGCTGTCGGTGTAGGGGCCGGATGCTAGGGTTTGGATGATCAGCCATGATCTCGTTGACTGGCGGAGCAGGCTCGAAGGGCCGAATGGCCTACTCCTGCTCCTATCTTCTATGTTTCTATGTTTAACGTCTCATCTGAAAGACGGCACCTCCAACAGTGCGGCACTCCCTCAGCACTGCTCTGGAGTGTCAACCTAGATTTTTGTGCTCAAGTCTCTGGAGTGGAACTTGAACCCACAACCTTCTGATTCAAAGGCGAGAGTGCTGCCCACTGAGCCACGGTTGGACAGAATATGGCATTGTTGTAGTCCATATTGATGGTCACCTAGACACTACAGGGTAAATTTTGCAAGGCTCTATAGCGTTAACCACCCAAAATCAGGAGCACCACGAGTTGGGCCTCCAAACAATTGTCCATTCCGTGCTCCAGGAGCAGAGGGTTGTGAAATTTACCCTCATATATAAAGATTAATGAAGAAGGAGAGAATGAAATTTGTGCACCATATCTGCATGTGGTACCAATCTAGACTTCACACTGCCACACAAACCCCCCAAGTGACCTGAAAGTGGACCATGATAACTCGCAGTAGAAGTCAGTATGAATGAATGATCTGGACAATCCACACGGAATGTAATTTGAGTTCTTTATAAAGAAAAGGAACACACAGAGATGAGAGTTGGAAATTGAGTTGTAAACGAGTTGGAAGTCAAGGTAATGAGACTTAGAGTATTGGAATTGAATTAATAAGGGAGGAGTTGAATACAAAGAGTTGGTAAAGATAGACAAAGTTGGAGAAATTTAGAGGTTTAGACACTTTTTTATGAATAAAAGGATTTTTTTTTTAGATATAAGGTGAAACATTCAACAATCTAAACATTGGATGTCATTGGCCAAAGAAGATCAATATCACAAGGTGTGGTATAATTATTCCAAAAGTACTGCTGCATTTAACTAACATAATGGTCCAGAAATTCGGGTCGGGGGCTTCCCACGGGTGCAAGCCCCCGACCTGCACTTACCTTGCGCGCCGGCCGTTGAGCTGTGGGCCCGCGTGGAATTGCGATCCTGGGCCTCCTACAACTGCCGGCGCGCAGTGCTTGTGTATCCCAGGGGCGCAGTTAGTTTGATGCGTCCCCTGGGATCACGTGGGCCATGGAGAGCCAATGGTAGCAGGGAATGCTTCATTCATAAGTTTGACAGGAAGATCTGTCAAACCTATAAATACTATAAGCCCCAAAACATCACTAAAACTTCAAATAAATTTTAAAAAAACATCACATTTTTAAAATAAACCATAAATTACATGAAATAACTATTTTAAACAATAATTTAAATTTTTGAAAAAAATAATTACATTTTCTAACGGGGCTAAAAATAAACTTACCTTTCTTTAAAGTATTTAAAAATAATAAACCTGTGGAAAAAATGTTTTAATTTTAATTAATTCACCACTTACCTTGTTAAAAGCAGGCCTTGCGACTGCTTTTTACATGTCTAACTTCTGGAGACTTACCTTCCTGGAGAAACCGGCAAAAAAAACGTAAGTTCGATGCGCACGCGCCGCCTCTCCGGCGCACGCGTTCCACCTCTGAACCCCTTCTTTCAGGGGAACGGAAGTGCCGGTTTCCCGCGCATGCGCACAGTGCATGCACAAAACCGGCACTTTCGTTGGGCCTACGCGTGAGTACCCCGTGCGTACTCACGCATTGGGACCCGAATTTCTGGGCCAATGACTGGAAACAAGAAACAATGATGACAGGAGAAAAAGGGGCAAAGAACTACTAGGCATAGGGGGAGATGCTTTGCTCCATTCCTGGACAAATACAGTATCCCCGCATTATAGGTCTTTCATATTTCCTTACCGCAGGAGAAAAATTGCGTCGTAAACATCTCCCAAGAAGGACGTCTCCCCCTACAACATAAGGGCCTGGAGTTTCCGCTCAGTTGTGCTGTTTTTATCAGCGCAATTCACCCAAAATCGGGCAAACCAGCGCAAAAGATCGCGCAATTTTAAACATAAATTATGTTCAGCGCAAATCGAGTTTCCCCGATCTTTTGCGCGGATTTTTAAAAATATTGTGTTGGAAGCTGGCCCCGCCCACAGCACTGGCCATGCCCCCCTGGATTAAATGAATCACCATGGCGAGTTTCCGCTAATTGCGCCCGTTTGCGGTCCTTCGAGGAGGCTCTAAAAATTAAGCTGTTTTTTTAGGCGCAAGGACACGAATAGGCAGGTCTTAAAAGCTTTTGAATATAATTTGTTTTTTAATTTACTAAGAAACTGACTATTGTACACCAATGTAACTAGTAAATGGTTCTGTATAGCTTTTTAAAGTCATTTTCAGTTATTTAAAATTGGTCTACTCACTGGTGGTGGACACTGATTAAAAATGCTTATTCTTTGTGATAAACCCATTTTCAGCTGTGTTAATCAAACTGCTCCAGGTTACCGCTCTTAAATATATCAAGGGACATTTTTTAAAGCAACATTTAAAAAAAAATTCTGTTCTAAAGCACTGCCCGATTGCGATAGTTCATGGCAGATTTTGCGTTTGGTGATATGCAAATGAGTTCGAGTGGAAACTTGAGAGAAAAAAAATACTTCTGAAAACGAGCGCAATTTCGGGTGCAATTTGTGCCCGATTCGGCAATTGCCCCCAAAGCGGAAACTCCAGGCCAAGTCCTGCACTTCTCGGTCCTGTATGCTAAGGGCCTTCCCCATCCCTTCTCAAATGTACTGGTAGAGGCTTACGGTGACAAAAATTATATTCTTTGTTTAGGTTTCCGTTTGGTGGCTGCCCCTGTAAATCCAGTCATTGTGCCTAATAGAGAGTTTAACATCTAAAGCTATCAAATCAATCCCAATACAGTGTTGCAAGTTTGGTTGGTTACAGGGTTGTGAGAGCACACTACATAACTCAAGTGTGAACAATGTTATGTGACCGGTTCAGTTTGTAATTGACTGAACGTTCCTTTTTACATTTTAGGGGTCAGATTTTCAAAATCCAGGATGACCTGGTAATTTTTTTCTCTCTTCCACATGGCAGCTGTCTCGCCTTCTGCCAGCGCCATTTACACTTCATCTAGAGCCATCTTTTGTTTCTTAACTTGTCCCATTACCATCTCCTTTTGCCTTGCACTCTTAATGTCTCTTAATCTCTCCTGCCTTCCATCCTATCACAGACCTTCCCTTTTGTTCTTTCCTCCCCTCCCCCCTTTCCCTGCCCCTGCACTTGCTTAAAAACCTGCTCCATCTCCAGCTTTTTCCAGTTCTGACGAAGGGTCATCGATCTGAAACGTTAACTCTGTTTCTCTCTCCACAGATGCTGCCTGACCCGCTGAGTATTCCCAGCATTTTCTGTTTTTATTTTATGTCCTGGTAATTTTATGTCGGGATATTGAAAGACTGACAGCACTGTTTAAATTGGGATAGAGAGGGGATAGCTCAGTGAGTTTGAACTTCAAACAATTAAAACCTGAATTAACAAGGAATGGAGTGAGTTACAAGCGGAGTTGCAAAAATGTGAAAATTAAGTTTCAATGATTTGAGAGCCGAGTTAGAGTTGGAGGCCCAGCTGCAGAAAGTTGATGGAAATTTGAAGTTTATGTTTATCAAAGTTAGGCACAATCAGAAGTTAGGTTGGAGAAGCCGCAAATTGAATTTTACGGGATTCGGAAACTGTGTTGGTCATGGGCATTCCAGAGGGAACAGAGAGGGTACAGATTCCCAAAAATAAACCCTGGAGTTGTTAAAGAGTGAAATGCTAAGAATGACAGCTAGCGTTGCATTAACACTCTCCCAACGTGCACTGAATACACAGGAAGAAGCTGCTTGCTATGGGGCTCAATCGCATGCTGACCTCACCTGTTGGTGGACAGAATGGCACGGAAGATGAAGATGTAGCAGATGATGATAATTCCCAAAGGAATGAAGATGACAAAGCAGAAGAGCAGCATGGTGTAAGCCCGGACAGATGGGGTGAATGTCATGTAGTCCCAGGTACAGGAGGTCATCAATCCTTCAGGCACCTAGACACAACAAGCAAGTAGACACTGTGAGTAATCTGTCTTTCAGGCAAACATCGAAATGATGGCGCTGCCATTTTGAGGCATCGTTATGCTGATCAGTAATGTAGGTGTTGCTGTGCATCGAGCAGCCAGTGTCATATACACATTGCGTACAGCACCAGCTTCAGAGCAGCCAAAGCCAACCATCGCCTAGCTACAGGAATTCCCGTGTTTTACAGGAAAGACCATGCAAGTTGGATTTATGAATAAAAATTACAAAAACTGGGGAACCATCTCAGTTTAGAGCTTTTGTTTTTGTCCGATTCCAAAATTATTTACCCCTTCTTCTAAATGTAAAATGCTGCCACAACCTCCACACAAGTGATGTTCACAGGCTGATGAAAGAGTTTATCAATTCACTGTTTAGCAAATTAGAATGATAGAAATGTCACTTCTATAGGACACTCTTACTCTTCTTGGTGCGAGTTCACTTATGGCTGTACTGAAGAAAACAGAAAAATGATCAAGGAGTGTGAAAATAACCAGGCTAAAGTGTTTAACACAGGGGACAATCCCAGTTATGATCTTGAAGCATTCAGAAAATTGCTGTGGTGTTGAGGCCATCAAAAATTGCTCCATCTTTCTCTATTTTATATCGCACAGTCAATGAAGCACTTTTTATGAAGTGTAGTCACTTTTGAAATGTAGGGAAATGTGGCAGCCAGTTTGAACACAGCAATGTCACACAAGCAACAATGAGACAAATGACCAGATATTCTGTTTTGGTGATGTTGGTTGAGGGATAAATGTTGACCAGGGCACTGAGAGAACTCCCCTGCTCTTTAAATAATGCCTTGGGAGATTTTATGTCCACCTGAGAGGGCAGACGGGGCTCTCGGTTTAACATAAGATGACCCTCAGTTTTGCCTCCTCGTCTCCAACTTTGATCCCATCGCTGTTGCCTTGCCTTCCAACTTTTTGTTTGACACAAAGCTCTGGAGAAGTTGTAACTTCTTCCAGCCTAATGTCTGTAAAACCAAAGGCATCCATTTTGACTTCAGGCAGCACCTCCATGACACCGGCCTAGACTCCATCGACCTTCGTGGCTGCCACTTCATGCTTAGCCTGGAGTGCAAAACCTTGTCATCCTTCTCGAGTCGGAGTTAAGCATCCTACCCACATCCAATCTGCTCCCAAGACTGCTCTTTAACATCTCTGTACAACAACAACTTGTATTTATATAGCACCTTTAACGTAGTAAAACATCCCAAGCCGCTGCACAGGAGTATTTTAAGACTAAAAAAATTGACACCGAGCCACCTAAGGAGAAATTAGGGCAGGTGACCAAAAGCTTGGTCAAAGAGGTAAGTTTTAAGGAGCGTCTTAAAGGAGGAAGGAGAGGTAGAGAGGCGGAGAGGTTTAGGCAGGGAATTCCAGAGCTTAGGGCCTCGGCAACAGAAGGCACGGCCACCAAAGGTTGAGCGATTATAATCAGGGATGTTCAGGAGTGCAGAATTAGAGGAGCGCAGATATCTCCGGGGGTTGTGGGGCTGAAGGAGATTACAGAGATAGGAAGGGTGAGGCCATGGAAGGATTTGAAAACAAGGATGAGAATTTTGAAATCGAGGCGCTGCTTAACCAGGAGCCAATGTAGGTCAGCGAGCACAGGGGTGATGGGTGAACGGGACTTGGTGCGAGTTAGGACATGGGCAGCCGACTTTTGGATGACCTCAAGTTTACGTAGGGTGGAATGTGGGAGGCCAGCCAGGAGTGCATTGGAATAGTCAAGTCTAGAGGTAACAAAGGCATGGATGAGGGTTTCAGCAGCAGATGAGCTGAGGCAGGGGCGGAGACGGGCGATGTTACGGAGGTGGAAATAGGCAGTCTTAGTTATGCTGCGGATATGTGGTCGGAAGCTCATTTCAGGGTCAAATATGACACCAAGGTTGCGAACAGTGTGGTTCAGCCTCAGACAGATGTTAGGGAGAGGGATGGAGTCAGGGGCTAGGGAACGGAGTTTGTGGCGGGGACTGAAAACAATGGCTTCGGTCTTCCCAATATTTAATTGGGGAAAATTTCTGCTTATCCAGAACTGTATGTCGGACAAGCAGTCTGACAATTTAGAGACCGTGGAGGGGTCGAGAGAAGAGGTAGTGCTGGGTGTCGTCAGCGTACATGTGGAAACTGACGCTGTGTTTTCGGATGATGTCGCCAAGGGGCAACATGTAGATGAGAAATAGGAGGGGGCCAAGGATAGATCCGGGAGCGGGAAGAGAAGCCATTGCAGGTGATTCTCCGGCTATGATTAGATAGATAAGAATGGAATCAGGTGAGTGCAGTCCCACCCAGCTGGACGACGGTGGAGAGGCGTTGGAGAAGGATGGAGTGGTCAATCATGTCAAAGGCTGCAGACAAGTCAAGCAGGATGAGGAGGGATAGTTTACCTTTGTCACAGTTACAAAGAATGTCATTTGTGACTCTGATGAGAGCCGTTTCAGTACTGTGGCAAGGGCGGAAACCTGATTGGAGAGATTCAAACAGGGAATTGCGGGAAAGATGGGCATGGATTTGGGAGGCGATAACACGTTCAAGGAATTGAGGGGAAAGGGAGGTTGGAGATGGGGTGGTAGTTTGCAAGGACGGAGGGGTCAAGGCTTGGTTTTTTGAGAGGGGTGATGCCGGTAGATTTGAGGGAGAGGGGGACAGTACCTGAGGAGAGAGAACCATTAACAATGTCAGCTAACATGGGAGCCAGAAAAGGAAGTTGGGTGGTCAGCAGTTTGGTGGGAATAGGCTCGAGGGAGCAGGAGGTGGGTCTCATGGACAAGATGAGCGCAGAGAGGTCATGAGGGGAGATCGGAGAGAAACTGGAGAAAGATGTGAGTTCAGGACTACGGCAGGGGGGGAACCTTAGAGCAAGTTTGGTCCTGTGGGCTAGGGGAAGGAAGGGAAGTGGCAGAGGCAGCTGAATGGATGGTCTCAATCTTAGAGACAAAGAAGTCCATGAGCTCCTCACACTTGTTGTCAGAGGGGAGGGTGGAGGAGGCAGGGGAGAGGGGTTTAAGAAGACAGTTAGCCGTAGAGAATAGGAGCCGGGGTTTATCTTTGCATTCCAGAATGATTCTGGAATACAAGCAATTTTGGCAGATGAAAGCAGGACCCGATAATGCTTTATGTGGTCCAGCCAGATCTGGCGGTGAATGGCTGAACCAGTTGTCCGCCATATCCGTTCACGTCTGCGTCCCTTGGGCTTAAGGGAGCGAAAATGAGAGCCGTACCAGGGGGAACGGCCAGGGTGAGAGAGGGTCATTGTTTTAGTCGGGACTAGGGCATCAAAGGTGGTGGTGAGGGTGTGGTTGAGCAGAACGGTAGCTGCAGAAATGTCATGGTGAATGGAGGGCCAAAGGCTGGACAGTTGGGACTTCATAAGTGCAGTTGTAATATTGTCCGCCTCTGGCCCTAACCCTCCCCTCTGCTGCCAAGACTGTAGTCTACGTTTTCATCATCTCAAGGATCAACTTCTCTTCTTGGCAGCCTCTTTATCTTAACCCTCCATGAGACATTTGGCGAGAATTCTGTGGCCCACATCCTCTCCCACACAAAGCCCCACATCTCGCCTAACTTCCTGTATCCCATCAGATTGATCGTAAGGTCCTCATTTTCGAAACTCTCCATGGCCTGTCTGCACCCTACCTCTGTGATCTCCTCCAGCTGTACATCCCCAACGTATCCTCTACTCCTTAGGCACCAGTCTACGTCTCATGTCCCACTCCCTCTGCTCCACCATTAGCAATTGTTCCTTCAGCTGTATGCCCCAGTCCTCGGGAACTCCTTCTCAAAGTCCTTCCACTTTACCACCTTGCTAGGAGTGGGCCTTTGGCGTAGCGGTAGCATCCCCGCTGCTGGGCCAGAAGGCGTAGGGTTTCGAACCCCGCTCCAGACAGTCCCGACAAGTGGAGTCGGAGCTCCAGCTCTAAATTCTGGGTTGACATCCAGTGGGATACTTGCGTCCGTGGGTGTGGGTGGCCCCCCCCCCCCCTCGTATGGGTTGTGGGAGCCCGTAAAACCCTCCCGCCATAGGACTAACCACCCTAATGGCTGCGGTCACGGAAGGAGCGTCAATCGCGGCCAGAAATCCTTCCACCACTTCATACAGTTCCCCAAAGGGAACAGTGTGAAGACACGTATGACGACGACCACCTTGCTTCCTGCTTTCAAAAGCCTTATAACCTTTCTCTTTAACTATGCCGTTATTTCATAGAAACATAGAAGATAGGAGCAGGAGTAGGCCATTAGGCCCCTCGAGCCTGTTCTGCCATTCAATGAGATCATGGCTGGTCATCCAAATTCAGTATCCTGTCCCTGCTTTCTCCCCATATCCCTTGATCCCTTTTTCCTCTCCCTAACTCCTGATTTCCCTATAGTTTGGTGTCCACCTTTCTTGTAAACTGCATGGAGACATTGTTCGGTATGTGAGGAGTACTACAGAAATGCAAGTTGCTGTTGTTACTTTAGATCTCATTTTCACATCTTCTCACACCTCAGAATTTAAAAAAAAAGCATTTGTGTGTAGGCATCAGAAAAGGATTAGGCTCATCTGTGATGCCTCTGATGATAGATTAATCTGTCAACATTCACTGCCTGGGCTCAGAGTGACACACAAGAGGATGGTTAGCACCTGTGCAATATTACCCCAGCAACAGTGAGCTCCCTCAGGAGGAACGATGGTAATTGGAGAGTAATAAAAAAACATGAATTTATTTAAAAATTACATTTCAAATGAGTGGTGTGAATAGAACATGTGACAACCATCATTGAACTATGGTAAGTTATATTAACAGTGATTCTTATATCTGGGCTCAATAATATAGCAGTTCTGAATACTGTCCATGACACTGCACCATTTCATTCATCCATGTACAGTGCCTATCCATCCATCCATCCATCTATGTGTCAATCTATCCATCCACGTGTCTATCTTTCTATCCATCTATGCGTCAATCTATCCATCCATTCATGTGTCAATCCATCCATCCATGTGTCAATCTTTCTATCCATCCATCCGTCTATCTTTCTATCCATCCATCCATGTGTCTATCTTTCTATCCATCCATCTGTGTCAATCTATCTATCCATCCATGTGTCAATCTATCCATCCATCCATCTGTGTCAATCTATCTATCCATCCATCTATGTGTCAATCTATCCATCCATCCATGTGTCAATCTATCCATCCATCCATCTGTGTCAATCTATCTATCCATCCATCTATGTGTCTATCTATCTAGCTATCTAATATTAAAAACAATACCTCAACCCTTCAGACGCTACAAGTGGTCTATTGCGAATTTTTGTATGACACTTAATGCTGGAACCAGAATGTCTCAGCTTTTTATTTGATCTTCCCACAAAAAAGCCATGGTTCTGGTCCGCAGCCCAATGTCGAACTAATCCCATCAATCGCACCGTGTAGTCTCAAAGGGACACTCAACTACCCTAGCAGTAGAATAATACATTATTTTACAGGGTATAAATGTTCGTGTCCATTTAACATGGGAGGCCGGGGGGAAGAATTGAAGAATTGATCCTCTCGGTGCAGGTTGGATTCTAATCCAAAGATGAAAGTGTTCCAAGTTTCAAAATTTCACTCCTTTGTTAAGGCTGCGATGCTCAGACCAGGTTCGGGGTTTCTCGCATGGGCTTCTATTCTTGTCTACCTGCTTTATTCTTTTAGTACCGATATACATATCTGACTACGTGGACAGATATCAAACATTTTGATGCTTTGGTGTACAATATTTCCACCCAAAATATATATTTTTAAAACTTTTAAGTGGACTGAAAAGCTTTATGAATGAGGCTCTGAGGTGGGACCAGCAGAGATGTAATATGAGTGATCCACTAGATTGTGTTTTTACTAAAGGCCAGTGCAGTAGGTGCTCCACCTGCACTTAGAAATGGAAGTGACCTGAACTAACAGTGTTAAAATGGCTGTGTGATTCTGGCACAGGCATGATGGGCTGAATGGCCACCTTCTGTGCTGTGTGATTCTATGTATTTCTGGATAAACAGTTCCCCACCTCGACTGTCTAAAGGAGGGTGCCCCGCCCGCCACCCTTCCATCAGGGAGAGGGCACCTCTGCTCAAGGATCACTTCTTTTGTCCCAATGCACATTTTTCGATTTATTTTTCTTGACTTTAGATGCTCAACCAGATGCTGGGTCAGCAAATAGTTGCCCATTTGGGTTTCAGAGGCACAATGTTTAATTATTGTGCACCAAACGGTTCTGCCAAATCCATGTCAGCTGACCGGCGATGACCTCTTCTAGGTTTAATAATACAATGTTAGGTTTCTTTTTTCCCATTTTCACAGGGGCTGTTTTCTGAAACTTACACTTTGTACTAACCACTGGGAGATTGCGCTCACTCAAAGAACGAGGACTAGACCAGGCTTGGCTGTAATGGCCTCGTGATTGAATAGGCTGCCAACTCTCACGTCGCGCCGCAGTATTGCAGGCCTTCCTCCCCTTCTTAAAGGGGAGGGGCCTTGTGCAGCACGACCCGGGGCCCAGCTGGGCCCCCGGGGATCGGGAGTGCCGGCAAAAGAGCCCGGCACTCAAGAGAAGTGCCGGGCTCATGGAGCACAGCCGGCACTCTGCCGGGGTGGGGGGGGGGGGCAGTTCAGGAGGCCTGGGACGGGAGTGCAGGCAGGTGCTGGCAAGCGACCAGCAACAAAAATGGTCGCTCCGCTCCGCACCTTTAAATAGCGCCTCCCTGGCCACAGGTAGGCCTCCTTGACCCCGTCGGACATAGCGTCTGGCAGTAAGTTAGGGGGCGCTCCTGAAGATCGCGAGCGGGTCACTGCGCACGGTTATGACATCATTGCCGGCGCTAACCTCCCGCTGAATTTCGTGGGTGGCGCCACATCCGGGCGCTAGCTACTAGCACCCTCTTACGGCACTAACGGGAGGGGCAAAGCAACCCAATTTTTCCCCCTTTGTGTTTGGATGATGTATTAAACTCAGGTCCCCTTTGCCTGTTCAGGTAGATGTAAAAGACTATTCAAGGAAGAGCAGGAAGTTCTCCTGGTGTCCTGGTCAATATCTAGCCTGCAACTATCACCACCAAAACAGATTAACTGCTCATTTATCTCATTGCTGTTTATGGAACCTTGCTGTGCACAAAATGGCTATTGTGCTCGCCTACATAACAACAGTGACTACACTTCAATATAATTCATTGACCGTGAAGTGCTTTGGGATGTCCTGAGGAAATGAAAAGTACCATGTAAATGCAAGGTTTTCTCTTTAACTTAACCACCTGCATTGAGTTAGAGCCCAGGTGAACTCAAACTGGGATATGATCAGTTCAGCAGGGACTGTTGTGGCTAAGATTACAAACCTGACCGAAGAAGTATATTTACATTCAACGACCTGCTAATTGAACCTGCTGTTTGTACGGATGTGAATCCAGCCTCTGACAGAATAGCCTGCCAACACACTGTCTGGACTTATGCAACAGTGATTAGGGACAACTACCAGTGCTCTCATCAGCACCTTCAGGAGAGGAAGGCAGAACCTTATGGGGGTGGGGTAGTACTGATAGTCAGGGAGAGAGACAGACAGAGAGAGAGAGAGAGAGCCACACAGAGAGAGAGAGAGAGGCAGAGAGTGAGGGAGAGGCAGAGAATGAATCTGCCATGTCCTGTTGGATTTAAAGAGGGTAATTTTTCAACTTTTATGATTGGAGCGTAAAACTTGCATCATGGGTCAGGTGTCTGTTATAGAAACTGTCTGATTTTCCCTCCCATTGTTGAGAAATCGGGCGTTTTCTGTGAGGAAGCCAGATCAGGAACATAATCTTTACACTCTGGCGGATAGTTGAAAATGACCTTCAAGGTATCTGTCCAGTGATGAAGCTTGACACACCAAGAAACAATGAATGCAGGAATTTAATTACATATCGTATAAAACATTCTAACGTCTGCATTTCCCTGACAGCATCATTCAGTACTTACTCCACCCAAAGAAAGGAGGCAGGCTCCAGGCCAGCGAGTACAGCCAGACCCCCAGCAGAATGAGGACAGCTCGCTTCTTAGACAGAACTCCGATGGAGGCCAGGCGTCGGGTGATCACAAAATACCTGTCGGCGGCATTTACAACCAGCGTGATCATTGAGGTGATCCCAAAGAGGGCGCCGCAGAAAGCGTACAGCTCGCAGCCTGCAGGGAGAGGGGAGAAGGGCAGCGTCAGTAACTGAGGCAGGGCTGTCTATTAGAGGGTTAATGTCTAGCCTCAAGCTTCATTAACATTGGGTTAGTTTAATGATGTGTATGAGTGCTTCTTCGGCAGCACCTCCCAAACCCGCAACCTCTTCCACCTAGAAGGACAAGGGCAGCAGGCACATGGGAACACCACCACCGCCAAGTTCCCCTCCAAGTCACACACCATCCCAACTTGGAAGTATATTGCCGTTCATTCATCGTCGCTGGGTCAAAATCCTGGAACTCCCTCCCTAACAACACTGTGGGAGTACCTTCACCACACGGACTGCAGCGGTTGAAGAAGGCGGCTCACCACCACCTTCTCAAGGGCAACTAGGGATGGGCAATAAATGCTGGCCTCCTGGCACCCGCTGAGGGAGTGCTGCACTGTCGGAGGTCCCGTTTTTCAAATGAGACGTTAAACCCAGTCCCTGTCTGCCTGTTCAGGTGGATGCAGAAGTTCCCATGGCGCTATTCAAAGCAGCACAGAAAGCTTCCTTGGTGCCCTCACCCTCAACTAAAACCATTAAAACAAACACAGATGAACTGGTCATTGATGAAGCTTTTGATCACCTGTCCTAATATCACCTATGTGGCTCGGTGTCAGATTTTGTTTGAAGCACCTTGGGACATTTTACTGCATTAAAGGCGCTATATAAATACAACTTGTTGTCTCCACATGCGAGCAAGAAGGAACGTGCATTGATAGAGCACCTTATCACATTTTCAGGACATCCCTGTTGTACTTCACATTAAATGTAATTACTTTTATAATGCAAACACTGTAGTTATGCAGGCAAACAGAGCAGCCAAGCAGTGCACAGCAAGATCACTTGAAGGTAGAATGTTGACCAGACACCAGAAGTATTCCCTACCCTTTAATACCACAGTGTCTTTTATTTCTACCTGAACAAGCCATTGAATAGATCATCTGAAAGACAACACTTCCAACATTGCAGCTCTCTCAGTGCTCCACTGAAGTGTCAGCCAAGGTTGCGTGCACAAGTCTTGCAGCAGAGCTTAGGACTCACAACCTTCTGATTCAGAGGCAAGAGGGGCTACCAACTGAGCGGAACGCGCTACACGGGAATCACAAGTTTCTGTGAATTCGCATGGGTTGAGAAGTCTGCCAATTTTTGGGATGAAAATCGGTAACGGTTGATTAGGATTGATTTCAAAATCTGGGAATTTCCCAGCGGAAATGAGAAATAACTGAAAACAAGCAGCCTTAGATTGGAATTAGCTGTTAAATAAAGAATGAAAGCATAAAGACTAGAAATTCACAATGGAAAGCAGCTGTTAAACAGAAACTGGAAACAAGCAGATGTAATTCAGACCCTGAACTCAAATAAAGATTGAGCGTAGGAGCATAAAAACGTTAGGAATGAGAAATGGCCATTCAGGCCATCGAAGCCGATCCCTCTAATACCCTAACTCTCCCATCGAAGCCCATCCCTCTAATACCCTAACTCTCCCATCGAAGCCCATCCCTCCAATACCCTAACTCTCCCATCGAAGCCCATCCCTCTAATACCCTAACTCTCCCATCGAAGCCGATCCCTCTAATACCCTAACTCTCCCATCGAAGCCCATCCCTCTAATACCATAACTTTCCCATCGAAGCCCATCCCTCTAATACCATAACTTTCCCATCGAAGCCCATCCCTCTAATACCCTAACTCTCCCATCGAAGCCCATCCCTCTAATACCCTAACTCTCCCATCGAAGCCCATCCCTCGAATACCCTAACTCTCCCATCGAAGCCCATCCCTCTAATACCCTAACTCTCCCATCGAAGCCCATCCCTCGAATACCCTAACTCTCCCATCGAAGCCCATCCCTCTAATACCCTAACTCTCCTATCGAACCCCATCCCTCTAATACCCTAACCCTCCCATCGAAGCCCATCCCTCTAATACCCTAACTCTCCCATCGAAGCCCATCCCTCTAATACCCTAACCCTCCCATCGAAGCCTATCCCTCTAATACCCTAACTCTCCCATCGAAGCCCATCCCTCTAATACCCTAACTCTCCCATCGAAGCCCATCCCTCTAATACCCTAACTCTCCCATCGAAGCCCATCCCTCTAATACCCTAACTCTCCCATCGAAGCCCATCCCTCTAATACCCTAACTCTCCCATCGAAGCCCATCCCTCTAATACCCTAACTCTCCCATCGAAGCCCATCCCTCTAATACCCGAACTCTCCTATTTTACCATCCAGTTGTATTTCGAATGTCCCTAATATTTTGCTCCTCTAGTCCTATCTGGTCGATTATTCCCAATATTTATCACTTAAATTAAAAATAGTTCTTCGGAAGGTCTAGTTCAAGTGTTAAAACGCACAACTTTAAATTTCTATTTTCTGGCCCTGTCTTGCTGACTTCAAAGTGTGTAAGGATAAGAGTATTCTTGGTTTATCCTATCTATTCCATTTAATATTTTATATGTTAGTGAGATAGCACCTTAACCTTTCCAGACTTGAAGGCCTGAGTTTCTCGCACGTTAGAGTTGCTCTCTGCACTCTCTCCGACACTTGTGTCTGTTTTTGTAGTGTGGGACTGGGGAAACTGGGACGGAACTGTCGGTTTGCAGGTAACGTGCAATAAATTGTAATGAAATATACGAAATACTGAAGACAGCAGAAAGTCCGTATGACATTCCAATATAAATCCCGGCTGGGTGACTGCACTCTCTCTGGCTTGAGTTAAGGGGCGAAAAAGATGTTCAAAGCAGCAGAATAAGAAGTGTCGGTCAGTGTGTGGCACATGGACTTCAAGAGGAGGAAAGGGACACTCACAGATGGAGAAAGATTACTGAGGAGATTACAGACAGAGCAAAGACCGACAGAAAGACTTGCCGATAAACGGAAAGACAAACAATTGTGATTTTATTTTTTAAAAACACAGACACAGGAAGATACACAGATGGATCATTTCAAATGTTTAAAATATTCAGAGGTAACAGGCGGTTAAAGAGAAATTTCATATTGAAAGGTATTCGAAGCTGGGTGAAGATGGATAGTTGGAGAGATGAAAGGGTGGATTAACAGGGAATAAAAGCAGGAAATGCTGGAAGTACTTTATCAGCATCTGTGAACAGAAAGGAATCAATTAAATATCTTGCACCTCCAGCGTTCTCTGTTTTTATTTCTGATTTCCAGCCTTTGTTTATTTGGATGGATAGATGGCGACGCAAAAGAAAACGCCAAATTCAGATTTTTAAATAAACTGCCCAAGGAAACTAACAAAAGTCTAATTTATGTACAATCAGTGAGAGCAACTGTTGAAAGACACGAGAGATGCTAATGGCCGAGATAATATGAAGTTATACATGATGAAACTGTACAAATATTTATGAAATTATACAGATACTCATTACATACCACATACGCATTGCTTATAACAGAGGGATCTGTGCAGCCGCAGATTGAGAAAACACACACAGAACAGGGAGAGAAATGGGGAAGGTTAATTCACACCAGGAAAGAGATGGAGCTGGAGGCGAGGACTGCATTCCTACCGTGGCAGGTCGACCACTCCAGGAACGCTTCCAGATTGATTCCAGCCAGCCGTGGGTCCCACGGTCCCGGTGCAGTTGGGGTCCTGTTGACATGGACTCACTCTCCGGACGCCGAGGTCACTCATCCTCCGGCAGGCTGCCTCCCTCACATTCCACCATGCCCGAGACAGCAACACGCTGCAGGAGGAGGAGGAGGGGCTCCTGGGGAGTGAAACTGCTGGCTGACTATTTGTACAAGGTTCCTACTGGCTGAGGAGGGAGGGGAGAGCCCGTCACATTGGCCCAAAGTGCACAGTGAGGGGAGCTCTCCCTTTAAACAGCCTCGACAAAAAAACACGATGCAAACGCCCCTGCTCACCGCATTTCACGTGGACAGCAATGTGCCGGACTCCTGTGCAAAAAAAATTGCTCCCTCCCCATTTATTTGTAGACGCTTTTAGATTAAAATGAGTATGTGAGCTTTTAAACTGTAGCTTGTTCAGCCAAATATTCAGAGCATCTGATCAATGCGCAAGCGGCGCCTGACACGGTGGCGAAGCACAGTCTGATCTGGAGAGGCTACCGGTGAATAGGGTCTGTACACAAGGCTAGGTCCTGCAGTCAGAGACACTGCTTGTATCTCAGCCTCCAGACTGGTTTCACACCATGCATCTCATTGTTGTGCCACATGGCCTTTCACAGCGCGTTTGACAAAGTACCACATGATAGACTTGTTAGCAAAATTGAGCCTGTGGGATTAAAGGAGCAGTGGTAGAATGGATACAACACTGGCTGAGGGATAGAAAGCAGAGAGTGGCGGTGAACGGTTGTTTTTCAGACTGGAGGGAGGTATACAGTGGTGTTCCTCAGGGGTCGGTATTAGGACCACTGCTCTTTTTTGATATACATCAGTGACCTGAACTTCAGTATAGAGGACATCATTTCAAAGTTTGCAGATGATACGAAACTCGGAAATGTAGTACAGTGAGGCAGATAGTAACAGACTTCAGGCACACATAGACTGGTAAAATGGGCAGACACATAACAGATGAAATTTAATGCAGAGAAGTGTAAAGTGATACTGAAGGGATCATTACAAGTCCTAGCCCTGTTCGGGCTACCCCAGATAAGGCGTATTCCCCAGACGTTCACCTTCAACTAAAGTTAGAGATAGCCGAATTCTATAAGATGCTTAATTGGGTCTAAAGGTTCAGACTATCTCTCCCTAAAGGAAAGGAATGACCTGAAGATATTACCGTCCTCCGGATAGCACTTTTAATAAGTTTAACTAGACTGTAACCTTCCGGATATTATGAGGGTCCGGAATACCCCCCAGAACTCTGCAACTCCTCACCAAAGAATGTACAGAGATTTGAGTTTGCGAGTTTATACAGAAATACATTGTGAGACAATTCTAAAAATATATAAATTTATTAAAGAACTGACATGTAGTTAACAGCTGGTGAGTCCATCACATTACAGTTCAAAAACAAATAGCTTACATTTCTTATTTCTCAGAGATCCTTATTTTCAAATCTTAACTTCATTACATTTCTACATGTCTTACTTATTTCTAAATCCAGATTATCCACCAAAAACAAATTATAGTACCGTTTGATCCCCGAGACTCAAAGTTAAAAACTTACAGATGGTGCCTGTAAAGTTGAGAAACGCTTGGCTCGTTCAGCGACTTCTGACTTTCTGTTTGAAAAGGTCTATCTTTTATACCCTTTTTGCAGTGGTTTATTCTTTGAAATTCTCTGCTGATGTAAGCTAATTGTCTTATTCATTCTCTCTGTTGAATGCTTTCTATTCTTACTGTCAATTCAACTGCTGCATGCATAATTATGTCTCTACCTTTAGGTGTTTCAAAAACCATCATAAAAACAATATGACAGCAATGGTTTCTGTTTGATGCCATTCTTATCGAAGATGTTCCATTCAATTTTTAATATCACTTTTAGCTAGTTTAATAGACTTTGAGTCTCCTAACTGCTCCAAGTTCAATACAAACACAATGTAATTGCTTGGTGTATCTATTGAAGTCATATCTTCAAAGTGTTCTTGTTGGTATCATATTTACTATGTATAAATTAAAGACACTTTGACTGAGTGTTTACTTGTTTTCTAGCTATCTCAATTGGTTGCATATTTAATCTTATGTTTCCTGTCTTCCAAGTTTAACATAAAAACTATTTGACCAGCAGGTGTTTCTTTTACTTGATGTCATCTTTTCAAAGGCACATGCCTCTTTTAATGTTTGTGTTTCTGTTCAACGAACACTTCACTTGGGTCTTTTCATTGTGTTTTTCCCAAACTTCAGACCCTCTGGAATCACCAAACTGCCATTTCAATAGAGTCATTGTTCTAGTATATTTAACTAATTCCTATTTCAAAGCTTGTATGTTTACAACTTTGTTAAACAACTGATCGTTATCTCAGAAGCCTGTTTTTCTGTTTACAGCCTGTGTCTCTGAGGTTTTTTAGATTTTTAAACCCAGTTTCTCATGTATTAATAATATCAGAAATCATAGGATGGTGTATTTTTCTGAAATATGGCTTATTCCTTCACAATACATTTTGGTAGGAAGAATGAGGAGAGGCAATATGAACTAAATGGTACAATTTTAAAAGGGGGTGCAGGAACAGAGAGACCTGGGGTTGAGAAGGCTGTTAAAAAAGTATCCTGGATTTATCAATAGAGGAATAGAGGGAAAAAGCAAGTAAGTTCTGCTAAACCTTTATAAAACACTGGTTAGGCTTCAGCTGGAGTAGTGTGTTCAATTCTGGGCATCACACTTTAGGAAGGATGTCAAGGCCTTGGAGAGTGTCCAGAAGAGATTTACTAGAATGGTTCCAGGGATGAGGGACTTCAGTTACGTGGAGAGACTGGAGAAGCTAGGGTTGTTCTCCTTAGAGCAGAGGAGGTAAAAAGGAGATTTGATAGAGGTGTTCAAAATCATGAATGGTTTTGATAGAGTAAATAAGGAGAAACTGTTTCCAGTGGCAGGAGGGTCGATAACCAGAGGACACAGATTTAAGGTGATTGGCAAAAGAACCAGAGGCAACATGAGGAAACATGTTTTTTTACGCAGCGAGTTGTTATGATCTGGAATGCACTGCCTGAAAGGGTGATGGAAACAAATTCACTAGTAACATTCAAAAGAGAATTGGATAAATACTTGAAGGGAAAATATTTACAGGGCTACGGGGAAAGAGCAGGGGAGTGGGACTAATTGAATAGCTCTACCAAAGAGCCGGCACAGGCACGATGGGCCGAATGACGACCTTCTGTGCTGTATCATTCTATGAATCTATGATTCTTATCAGTTTCTGCACGTGACCTTCATAACTCAGAGGTGAGAGGGTTACCACTGAACCAATAGTGAGGGTGAGCAATAATGAACATTTTAGATGTTTATAAGCAAGCTTACTTAGTGAGTAAATAAAAATGATCCTCCAACAAATTATTCCAAAATGCATATTGATAAAATTGGAGAAGTATTGGAAAAATCTCAAATATGAACAACTCAGTAGTAAAAGGGGGCTGTAAATATTGCAACAATAAAAAATAGAAATGTTGTTCCCCTTTAAGAACTTCATCATATGTGGAGCTTTCCCTAAAGTGATTCAAAATGGGCTTGGAAGAAAAAAAAACACAACTGTGCCACAAGTACTGGGAAGTTTTGTCAAGTCTTTAAATATTTTATATGCATTCTGGAGCCTCGATGAGGCTGAGTCATGAAATGTGCAGAAGGTCTGTACCTGTTCAACCAATGGAGCTAAGTGCAGTGTCTGCTGTATGGGGCACTGTGGTCTTAACAAGCTCGGATACTGATAATGACAAAGTAAATGTTTGTATTGCATGTATCTCTTCCTCTCTCTCTCACTCAGTCTTATCATTATAACATTAAGGGACGATGGGCGGTTGCTCACTCCGCTGAAAATGTTGCCTTATATTGGGGATGATGAAATGATGCAGGGCCACCCCTTCTCCGAGATGCTGTAAGGTTGCTAAGGAGCATTGCTTAGCAAAAATGTCACTAGGAGACAGGGGGTAGGGTCACATGGCTGCGCCATTTTACAGCTGGGGCGGCTGAAGCGAGAGGATGAATCGGAAAGAGCGAGCGATGTCGCCCGTACCGAGTGCTGACGAAAGGTCATCCACCTGAAACGTTAACTGTTTCTCTCTTCACAGATGTTGCCTGACCTGTTGAGTTTCTCCAGCATTTTCTGTTTTTATTTCAGATTTTCAGCATCTGCAGTATTTTCTTTTTGTGTTATCGTGCCATCTGTGGCTCAGTGGGTTGCGCTCTCACCTCGGAGTCAGGCGATTGTGTGGTTCAAAGTCCCGCTCCAGAGACAAAATCTAGGCTGACAGTGCAGTGCAGTACTGCCAGAGGTGCCGTCTTTCGGAGGAGATGTTAATCTGAGGTAGATGTAAGAGATCCCATGGCGCAACTTCAAAGAGGGGAGAGTTTGTGAGACTTGCTGTGCGTAAATTGGGTGCAGTGTTTCCTGCATTCAGTAATGGCAACGCTCACGAATTAATCACGAGACATGCGATTTTTAATAAACAAATTGCCCAACTCGCGATCTCACGAGTCAACTGTAAAAAGTCATGATTTTCCTTTTCCCCTTTTTGTTGAACCATTACTAACTGTCAATTAACTGTAACTTAATAAAACTTTAACTAAAACTTAACAAATTAAACTAAAATTTGGTTTGCTGGAGTGACGATGCACTCCAGTCCCCGTGGCGACCATCGGTCTCGGAAGGCCTCAAGCGTGCCGGCGGACACCGCGTGCTCCATCTCCAGGGCCACCCGAGCACGAACATAGCTACGGAAGAGAGACAGGCAATCGGGCCAGACGACCCCCTCGACCACCCGCTGCCTGGACCTATTAATGGCCACTTTGGCCAGGCCCAGGAGCAGTCCTACGGGAGCAGTCCCACGAGGAGGTCCTCCGACCCGCCCGTTCCCCTCCGCACCAGGTGACCGAAGATCAGGAGCGTGGGACTGAAGTGCAACCAAAAATCAAGGAGCAGCCCGTTTAAGTAGTGGAATGGGGGCTGCAACCTCTCACATTCTATATAAACATGGAATAAGGACTCCTCGAGGCCGCAGTAAAGGCAGGCGGCCTAGGAGTCCGTGAACCTACTTAATGTTTTGTTGCACGGGACTGCTCCGTGCAACACCCTCCAGGCCAAGTCCCCAATAGAAAAGGGGAGGGCTCCCGTGTAGTGAGCCCCCCATTGGGGACCACCGCCTCCGCGAATGATTGTCCTTTTGGAGCAGAGGGAGGGTTTCAAACGGCGCCGCGCTGACGTTGCTGCACCGGAAACCACTTCAGGTTTAAATCAGTCTTGACAAAGGGTTTCGACCTGAAACATTGACTCTGTTTCTCTCTCCACGGATGTTGCCTGGCCTGCTGAGTTTTTTCAGCATTTTCTGTTGTTATTTCGGATTTTCAGCATCTGCGGTATTTTGCTATCAGATTTAAATCCATGATGTGGAGATGCCGGTGTTGGACTGGGGTGGACAAATGTAAGAAGTCACACAACACCAGGTTATAGTCCAACAGCTTTATTTGAAATCACAAGCTTTCTGAGCGCTGCTCCTTCGTCAGGTGAAGTGAAGAGATGCATATAGGCACAGCATATATAGTTCTCTGACTATATATGCTGTGCCTATATGCATCTCTTCACTTCACCTGACGAAGGAGCAGCGCTCAGAAAGCTTGTGATTTCAAATAAAGCTGTTGGACTATAACCTGGTGTTGTGTGACTTCTTACATTTAAATCCAACCGACCCCGCGCGAACACGGAAACCATTAGTTACCGCCGGCCAATAGGAGAAAGGGGCGGAAAAAAGATAGCCAATCAAAAGCAGAGTTCTGGGTGAGGCCCCGCCCCCGCTCCCGCTCCCGGGCCATTTTCAGTGACGGGCAGAAGTGCCCAGTGACGGTGGGGCCGCCTTTCTCCAGACCCCTCGCCCGGCCGCCCAGGCCGATCTTTGCCGATCCAGTACCGTCACCGAACCAGCCAGCAGGTACCCCGGCGCCCGTCTGCCCCGAGATAAAGCACTCGGTACGGGCGACATCGCTCATTCTTTCCCATTCATCCTCTCGCTTCAGCCGCTCCAGCAGTAAGATGGCGCGGCCACGTGACCCACCCCCCCATGTCTCTGAGTGACGTTTAAGCTAAGCAACGCTCCTTAGCAACCTCACTGCATCCTGGAGAAGGCCTGGCCCTGCATCATTTCATCATCCCCAATATAAGGCAACATTTTCAGCGGAGTGAGCAATTGCCCATCGTTGCTTAATGTTATAGCGGTATAACTAGCAGACAGACAAGCACCTGGAAAATCATTGAAAGAAAGATTTGCATTTATATAGCGTCTTTCACGACCCCAGGATGTCCCAAAATGCTTTACAGCCAATGAAGTACTTTTTGAAATGTGGTCACTGTTGCAAGGCAGAGAAATGTGGCAGCCAATTTGCACACAGCAAGCTCCCACAAACATCAATGTGACTTGGATACTGACTTGGATAGAGAACTGGTTGGCAGACAGGAAGCAAAGAGTTGGAATAAGCGGGTCTTTTTCCAAGTGGCAGGCAGTGACTAGTGGGGTACCGCAGGGATCGGTGCTAGGACCCCAGCTATTCACAATATATATTAATGATCTAGACAAGGGAACTAGATGTAATATCTCCAAGTTTGCAGACGACACAAAGCTGGCTGGGCGTGTGTGCTGTGAGGAGGATGCCGAGAAACTCCAGTATGATTTGGACAGGTTGGGTGATTGGGCAGAAACATGGCAGATGCAGTATAATGTGGATAAATACGAGGTTATCCACTTTGGTGGCAAAAACAGGAAGGCAGATTATTATCTGAATGGCAATAGATTGGGAGAAGGGGAAGTGCAACGATACCTGGGTGTCCCTGTGCACCAGTCGCTGAAGGTAAGCATGCAGGTGCAGCAGGCAGTTAAGAAGGCAAATGGTATGTTGGCCTTCGTAGCGAGAGGGTTTGAGTACAGGAACAAGGATGTCTTGCTGCAGTTGTACAGGGCCTTGGTGAGACCACATCTTGAGTATTGTGTGCAGTTTTGGTTGCCTTATCTGAGGAAGGATGTTCTTGCCATGGAGGGAGTGCAGCGAAGATTCACCAGACTGATACCTGGGATGGCAGGAATGGCGTATGAGGAGAGATTGGGTCGATTGGGCTTACACTCGCTGGAGTTTAGAAGAATGAGAGGGGATCTCATTGAAACTTATAAAATTCTAACAGGACTAGACAGACTAGATGCAGGAAGGATGTTCCCAATGGCGGGGGAGTCCTGAACCAGGGGTCACAGTCTAAGGATAAGGGGTAAGCCATTTAGGACAGATGTGAGGAGGAATTTCTTCACCCAGAGAGTGGTAAACCTGTGGAATTCTCTACCACAGAAGGCAGTAAAGGCCAATTCATTAAATATATTCAAGAAGGAGTTAGACATATTTATTAAGGCTAAGGGGATCAAGGGATATGGGGAGAAGGCAGGGACAGGGTACTGAGTTTGGATGATCAGCCATGATCTCATTGAATGGCGGAGCAGGCTCGAGGGGCCGAATGGCCTACTCCTGCTCCTATCTTCTATGTTTCTATGTTTCTATGTGATAATTACCAGATAATCTGTTTTAATGATGTTGGTTGAGGAATTAATATTGACCAGGACACTGCTCTTCTTAATGAAAATTTACCCCAACTCACGAAGGGTGGTGATAACATGTAGGATTTAAAAAAAGTTTTTTGTAAAGCATTTTCAAATGCAGTTTCTGTAAAGAGCTGTGACCTGATAGAGATTAAATGAAGCCACTAATAAGATTTATAAACCAAAAAATAGCAGCTCATGATTTCTTACCGAACCTCATCGGATATACAGCACAGAAACAGGCCATTCGGCCCAACCAGCCCATGCCAGTGTTTATGCTCCACTCGAGCCTCCTCCCGTCTTTCCTCATCTAAATCCATCAGCGTATCCCTCTATTCCCTTCTCACTTATATGCTTATCTAGCTGCCCCTTAAATGCATCCATACTATTCATTTCAACCACTCCCTGTGGTAGCGAGTTCCACATTCTCACCGCTGTCTGGGTAAAGAAGTTCCTACTGAATTCCTTCCTACATTACAACAGTGACTACACTCCAAAAGTACTTCATTGGCTGTAAAGCACTTTGAGATGTCTGGTGGTCATGAAAGGCGCTATATAAATACAAGTCTTTCTTTCTTTGAATTCCCTATTGGATTTCTTGGTGACTATCTTATATTGATGGCCTCTAGTTTTGCTCTTCCCCACAAGTGGAAACACTCTCTCTGTATCCACTCTATCTAAACCTTTCATGATTTTAAAGACCGCTATTAGGTCACCCCTCAGCCTTCTCTTTTCAAGATAACAGGGACCCAGTCTGTTTATCCTTTCCTGATAGGTATACCCTCGCATTTCTGGTATCATCCTTGTAAATCTTTTTTGCACCCTCTCCAGTGCCTCTGTATCCTTTTTATAATAGAGCAACCAGAATCGTACACAGTACTCCAAGTGTGGTCTAACCAAGGTTCAATACAAGTTTAGCATAACTTCACTACATTTCAATTCTATTCCTTTAGAAGTAAACCCTAGTGCTTGGTTTGCTTTTCTATGGCCTTGTTAACCTGTGTCGCTACTTTTAGTGATTTGTGTATTTGTACTCCGAGATCTCTTTGCTCCTTTACCACACCCAGACTCGCACCCTCCAAGTAATAAGTGACCTCCCTATTATTCCAAACAAAATGTAATACTTCACATTTATCATCATTTTTAAGAGATTGTCTCATGATTTATGAGGTGGTGGAGTTGGCATTACCGTACAGGACAACAGTGCTTCAAAAGTACTTAATTGGCTGTAAATCACTTTGGGATGTCCTGAGGTCGTGAAAGGGACTATTCTAAATGCAAGTCTTTTTTGTCTTTCTGTCTCTCTTGTTTCTATGTTTACTTTATCTGTGTCCATATTTTTTAAAAATTTGTTTTATGGGATGTGGGCGTCACTGGCAAGGCCAGCATTTATTGCCCATCCCTAATTGTCCTTGAGAAGGTGGTGGTGAGCCGCCTTCTTGAACCGCTGCAGTCCGTGTGGTGAAGGTACTCCCACAGAGCTGGTAGGGACTGAGTTCCAGGATTTTGACCCAGTGACGATGAAGGATCAGCGATGTACTTCCGAGTCAGGCTGGTGTGTGACTTGGAGGGGAACTTGGAGGTGGTGGTGTTCCCATGTGCCTGCTGCCCTTGTCCTTCTAGGTGGATGAGGTCGCGGGTTTGGGAGGTGCTGCCGAAGAAGCCTTGGTGAGTTGCTGCAGTGCATCTTGTAGATGGTACACACTGCAGCCACGGTGAGCCGGTGGTGGAGGGAGTGATTGTTTAAGGTGGTGGATGGGGTGCCAATCAAGCGGACTGCTTTGTCCTGGATGGTGTCGAGCTTCTTGAGTGTTGTTGGAGCTGCACTCATCCAGGCAAGTGGAGAGTATTCCATCACACTCCTGACTTGTGCCTTGTAGATGGTAGAAAGGCTTTGGGGAGTCAGGAGGTGAGACACTTGCCACAGAATACCTAGCCTCTGACCTGCTCTTGTAGCCACAGTATTTACGTGGCTGGTCCAGTTAAGTTTCTGGTCAATGGTGACCCCCCCCAGGATGTTGATGGTGGGGGATTCGGCGATGGTAATGCCATTGAATGTCAAGGGGAGGTGGCTAGAGTCTCGCTTATTGGAGATAGTCATTGCCTGGCACTTCTGTTGCGCGAATGTTGCCTGCCACTTATCAGCCCAAGCCTGAACGCCATCCAGGTCTTTTTGCATGCGGACATGGACTGCTTCATTATCTGAGGAGTTGTGAATGGCGCTGAACACTGTGCAGTCATCAGCAAACATCCCCATTTCTGACCTTATGTTGGAGGGAAGGTCATTGATGAAGCAGCTGACGATGGTTGGGCCTAGGACACTGCCCTGAGGAACTCCTGCAGCGATGTCCTGGGGCAGTGATGATTGACCTTCAATCACCACAACCATCTTCCTTTGTGCTAGGTATATGACACCAGCCAGTGGAGAGTTTTCCCCCCGATTCCCATTGTCTTCAGTTTTACTAGGGCTCCTTGATGCCTCGGTCAAATGTTGCCTTGATGTCTAGGACAGTTACTCTCAACTCACCTCTGGAATTCTGCTCCTTTGTCCATGTTTGGACCAAGGCTGTAATGAGGTCTGGAGCCGAGTGGTCTTGGCGGAACCCAAACTGGGCATCAGTGAGCAGGTTATTGGTGAGTAAGTGCCGTTTGATAGCACTGATGATAACACTTTCCATCACTTTGCTGATGATTGAGAGTAGACTGATGAGGCAGTAATTGGCCGGCTTGGATTTGTCCTCCTTTTTGTGGACAGGAAATACCTGGGCAGTTTTCCACATTGTCGGATAGATGCCAGTGTTGTAGCTGTACTGGAACAGCTTGGCTAGAGGTACGGCTAGTTCTGGAGCACAAGTCTTCAGCACGATAGCTGAGATGTTGTCGGGGCCCATAGCCTTTGCTGTATCTAGTGCGCTCAGCCGTTTCTTGATATCACGTGGAGTGAATCAAATTAGCTGAAGACTGGCTTTTGTGATGGTGGGGACCTCAGGATTAGTCCGATATGGATCATCCACTCAGCACTTCTGGCTGAAGATGTTTGCAAACGCATCAGCCTTGTCTTTTGCACTCACGTGCTGGGCTCCACCATCATTGAGGACGGAGGTATTCATGGCACCTCCTCCTCCTGTTAGTTGTTTAATGGTCCACCACCATTCACGACTGGATGTGGCAGGACTGCAGAGCTTTGATCTGATCCGTTGATTGTGGGATCGCTAAGCCCTGCCAATAGCACGCTGCTTCCGCTGTTTAACATGCATGTAGTCCTGTGTTGCAGCTTCCCCAGGTTGGCACCTCATTTTTAGTTACACCTGGTGCTGCTCCTGGCAGGCTCTTCTACACTCCTTATTGAACCAGGGTTGGTCCCCTGGCTTGATGGTAATGGTAGAGTGAGGGATATGCCAGGCCATGAGGTTACAGATTGTGGTGGAATACAATTCTGCTGCTGCTGATGGCCCACAGCACCTCATGGATGCCCAGTTTTGAGCTGCTAGATCTGTTCTGAATCTATCCCATTTAGCACGGTGGTAGTGCCACACAACACGATGGAGGGTGTCCTCAGTGTGAAGATTGGACTTTGTCTCCGCAATGACTGTGCGGTGGTCATTGCTACCAATACTGTCATGGACAGATGCATCTGCGACAGGTAGATTGGTGAGGACGAGGTCAAGTAGGTTTTTCCCCTCGTGCTGGTTCTCTCACCACCTGTCGCAGACCCAGGCTGGCAGCTATGTCCTTCAGGACTTGGCCAGCTCGGTCAGTAGTGGTGCTACCGAGCCATTCTTGGTGATGGACATTGAAGTCCCCCACTCAGAGTGCATTCTGTGCCCTTGCTACACTCAGTACTTCTTCCAAGTGGTGTTCAACATGGAGGAGTGCTGATTCACCAGCTGAGGGAGGGCGGTAGGTGGTAATCAGCAGGAGGTTTCCTTGCCCATGCTTGACCTGAAGCCATGAGACTTCATGGGGTCCGGAGTCAATGTTGAAAATTCCCAGGGCCACTCCTTCCCGACTGTATACCACTGTGCCGCCACCCCTGGTGGGTCTATCCTGCCGATGGGACAGGACATACCCAGGGATGGTGACGGAGGAGTTTGGGACATTGGTGAAAGGTATGATTCTGTGAGTATGACTATGTCAGGCTGTTGCTTGACTAGTCTGTGGGACAGCTCTCCCAATTTTGGCACAAGTCCTTAGATGTTGGTGAGGACTTTGCAGGGTTGACTGGGCTGGGTGTGCCGTTGCTGTGTCCGTAGCCGGTGCTGAGGTCGATGCCGGGTGGTCCGTCTGGTTTCATTCCTATTATTTTGTTTCGTAGCGGTTAGTTACAACTGAGTGACTTGCTGGGCCATTTCAGAGGGCAGTTAAGAGTCAACCACATTGCTGTGGGTCTGGAGTCACATATAGGCCAGACCGGGCAAGGACAGCAGATTTCCTTCCTTAACGGACATTAATGAAACCAGGTGGGTTTTATGACAATCCGGTAGTTCACCATTACTGATACTAGCTTTTTATTCCCGATTTATTTAATTAACCGAATTTAAATTGCCCAGCTGGATTACTAGTCCAGTGACATTACCACGATGCTATCGTTCCCTACATATACTGTATATGCTGAAACAGAATTAACGGTAAGGGACAAATGACTGTTGATAAAATATTCTCTAAAATGTCATTCTCTACACTTTTTTGATAGTACAGGAAACTTTTTTATCCGGCACCGACAGGACCGACGTGGTGCCGGTTGATCAAAAAGTCCGGATTACAGAGAGGTATACTTACCAAGGTACGAGAGCCCCGTACACGGCCACAGGTGCAGGAGCCCCGGTTACACGGCACTTGTGCAGGAGTCCCGGTTACACGGCCACAGATCCAGGAGTCCCTGTTGCATGGCCACAGGTGCAGGAACCCCGGTTACACGGCCACAGATCCAGGAACCCCGGTTACACGGCCACAGATCCAGGAACCCTGGTTACACGGCCACTAATATAGTAAAACGTACCTGAACCTACTCCTGAATTTTGCCGGTTAAGAGAGAGTTTCCTGTAATTTGTGTGGAAGCTTTATTGATTGACAAAGCTGCTGCTTCATACTGGGAGGTGCAGTCAGGCACAGTGACATGCACTCCACCAAGCTGCCAGACCATCAGCGGATGTTTTTCTGCAGCTCAGTCCTTTAGGAGAACATGTTCGGAGCCTGAATATCCTCTTCCCTGGAGATTCCCAAGTGCAGATTTTATTTTAATGGAGAAATTGCCAACATTTTTTCAAAAAAAGTTATTTTTTGTACTCAGCGCCATTCACAACTCCTCAGATAATGTCAGGAGTGTGATGGAATACTTTCCACTTGCCTGGATGAGTGCAGCTCCAACAACACTCAAGAAGCTCGACACCATCCAGGACAAAGCAGCCCGCTTGATTGACATCCCATCCACCACCTTAAACATTCACTCCCTCCACCACCGGCGCACCGTGGCTGCAGTGTGTACCATCTACAAGATGCACTGCAGCAACTCGCCAAGGCTTCTTCGGCAGCACCTCCCAAACCCGCGACCTCTTCCACCTAGAAGGACAAGGGCAGCAGGCGCATGGGAACACCACCACCTCCAAGTTCCCCTCCAAGTCACACATCATCCTGGCTTGGAAATATATCAGCCGATCCTTCATCGTCGCTGGGTCAAAATCCTGGAACTCCCTCCCTAACAGCACTGTGGGAGCACCTTCACCACACGGACTGCAGCAGTTCAAGAAGGGGTCTCACCACCACCTTCTCAAGGGCAATTAGGGATGGGCAATAAATGCTGGCCACATCACATAAACAAATTTAAAAAAAGATATGGGGAGTGAAAGATTTTTGTTAACTGAACACTAGTTGGCCCTCTGATGGGGGTAAGTACATTGTAGCAATTACACGCCAAGGTCTTTCTTCAACAACAACAACTTGCATTTATGTAGCACCTTTAACGTAGTAAACCATTCCAAGAAGAAGCTATTAGAATGGTTTTAAGGAGGAGAGAGAGAGAGGTGGAAAGGCGGAGAGGTTTAGGGAGGGAATTCCAGTGCTTAGGGCCTAGACGGTTGAAGGCACGGCCGCCAATGGTGGGTGAAGCAAGGGGGGGAGGGGGGCGGAAGGGATGGACAAGAGGCCAGAGTTGGAGGAACGCAGAACTCTTGGAAGGTTGTAGGGCTGGCGGAGGTTACAGAGATGGGGAGGAACGAGGCCATGGAGGGATTTGAACATGAGGATAAAAATTTTAAAATCAAGGGGCCTGAAATTCAGTACTTTAGCACCGGCTGTTAACCCAAATTTTGTGGAAAAATATGGCGTCTGCCTCGCTTCCGCCCACTTCCAATGTGGGCCGCGCTGGACACTATATTGGTGACGGCAATAAAAGAGGCATTGTTTAGCTTCATCTGAAGCAGGCATTAGGCCATTAACATATTCAAATAAGGGGCCAAGCATCTGCTTCTGCTCCCTCTTGCAAATTTGGCTTGTGCCTGAGGCAGCCAGAGCCAGCGATGTTTACTCCTGGATAAACAAATGTTAAACAGCGCTGCATGAAAAAAACTTAAGTACTTACCATTACCATCTCCGACCTCACTCCCGACTCCGACCTCCAGGCCTTCTCCGATCTCCCCGCAATGCTGGTCCCGATGGCCCTGATCTCCCCCCTCCACATTCCCCTCACCCCACCCCCAATGCTGGCCATAATCCCGCTTGCCCCAACCTTCCACCCTGCCCCCCCTGTGGTGTATGTAACCTGTTCCACCTTAAGAGAACTTAAGCCTGGTCCACCTTAAGAAAGGTACTACTTTCTTTGGCTGCTGTATACGTAATACCGGTGGTGACCACACCGGTATATAAGCACAGTGTAATAATATTGTATTCAGTATAGTCCGACCTCCAACCAGTAAAGACCTGTTGAATTTACTCTTGTGGTCTGTGTAGTAATTCTCACTGTAACACACAGGCTTAACAGTGGCGACGAGTCTGATTCTTACCCTGCTGCAGTAATTTCCACGGCGACTTCGTCCACAGACAGGACGTCGAAGAGAGGTTTCCACCCTCATCACCTACGGGAAGACACGTCGAGCGGCAGGCATCGAGCAACCGGAGTGCAGAAGACATCCTGACCTCGAAGTCTCCATCAGCGACTGTCAGCTTCTTCTACTACCTCGTGGTGGGTAAGCTGGGCAGCGACGCGACAGAAAGTCAACCGCGTTGGCTGTACAGACGGGGCTGGGAAGACGGAGGAATAAGGGCGGTGAGGTCGATCGCGACCAGAGATAAGGGCCGGGCCGCTTTCGAGCGAGTGGCGCGGCGCGGGACATCGATCACGACCGGAGATAAGGGCCGCATTCGGGCTAAAGGCGCAGCGTCTGGGGAAACTGAAGGCGCGAGAGCCGCGGTGAAGCGGAGACAGCGTCGGGGAACGGGTGAAGACCGCCAAGCGCGGGAAAACCGCCATTTTGTGGGCGGAGGACGACGGCAAGAGCGGGAAGCCGCCATCTTAGATAACATTAAAAATACGATAAATTGCTACGATGCCTAAACATGGGAACATTAATGCCTTCGACAGTGATATAGAAGACTGGGCTATGTATGTAGAACGCATACAAAACTATTGTAAGGCAAATAAAATTCCTGAGACAGATAAAGCACTAACATTACTAAACTTAATGGGTGCGAAGACATACGGGCAATTGAAACACCTGTTATCACCAGATGAACCGGCGGATAAGACGTTCGAACAGATTGTTACCGTCCTAAAAAAATCATCTTAGCCCCACGCCGCTGATGCTAGCGGAACGATTTAAATTTTACGATAGAAGACAGCGGCAAAATGAAAGCAATGCTGAATATTTGATGGAATTACGTAAGCTAGCAAAATATTGTCAGTTTGGAACGGGACTGACAGAGGCACTTCGAGATAGATTTGTGTGTGGTTTATTTAAACAGGATACACAAAGGCGACTGCTCGAGGAGAATGAGCTGTCTCTCGAGAAGGCGGTCACTATGGCAGCAGCACACGAGGCCGCAGCAAGAGGCACGGCAATAATGCAGCTACGGCCACCGGAACTCGGTACAAACAAATTGGGTTTGAGTTCTGTCAAATGTTATTGTTGTGGAAAGACAACGCACGATCAGAACCAGTGTTGGTTTAAAAACCAAGAATGCAGAACGTGTGGCAGGTTTGGCCACATAGCTAAAGTATGCCGGTCAGGAAAGAAGACCAGCAATAAAAAGTCACCGCAAGGAAAATATGCAAAGGTACACAAGGTGACAAAGAACAGTTTGACTGAACAGAAGTCAGATTCAGACGCTAGCAGTAATGAACTGGATAGCTTAAGAATACACAACGTTGGTAAGGATACAGACCTCCAGACAATTTGGGTCACTCTTAAGATAGCAGGAGTCCAAGTAAAAATGGAATTGGACACTGGATCGGCATTGACGGTCATGACTAAGAAAGATTACAGAAGGTTATTCCAACATATTCCCTTACAGGATACGGAGATTATATTGAAAACGTACACGGGGCAAAGAGTGTACCCCATCGGAAAAATAGAGGTAGAAGTGGTCCACAAGGGCGAAGGAAGCCAAGTAATGGACTTATATGTGCTACCTGAAGGAGGTCCACCACTACTAGGACGGGAGTGGATTAGGAAAATGAATATGGACTGGCACTCCTTGAAAGCACTAACGGTAGATTCTGGGGAAACAGCTGTCAAACCTAAACGATTGTCCAGAATATTGGATGAGGCTAAAGAGGTGTTCTAGCCGGGACTGGGAACACTGAGAGGAATTACGGCAAACATCAAGATTGATGAACATGCACAACCAAAATTTTTTAAAGCCAGACCGGTACCCTATGCAATACGACCTGCGGTTGAAGCGGAGCTGGAAGCACTAGAACGTTCAGGGGTACTGTCTAAAGTAGATTGGAGTGAGTGGGCTACGCCCATTGTTCCCGTTATGAAACGTCCTGCGAACAATAAGCCAGGAGATCCAGGGAAGGTTCGCATCTGTGGAGATTTCAAGATCACCGTTAATCCGGTGCTTCACACGGTGCAGTATCCGCTTCCACGGATTGAGGATATTTTTGCTTCACTGTCTGGCGGGAAACACTTCACCAAGATAGACCTGGCGCAGGCGTACTTGCAGATGGAGGTTGAAGAAGAGTCACGCCAATACCTCACGATCAACACGCATCGAGGTTGTACCGGTATAATAGGCTGGTTTTTGGTGTGGCATCGGCTCCAGCAATTTGGCAGAGGGCCATGGAGCAGATATTACAGGGAATTCCAGGCACACAATGTTACCTGGACGACATTCTGATCACAGGTGATGGTGATGAACAGCATCTCGCTAACTTGGAACTGGTGCTCAACAGACTGAAAGAGTATGGACTTAGGGTAAATCGGCAGAAATGTGAGTTCTTCCAGAAGCGGATCTCGTACTGTGGTCATGTCATTGACCGGAAGGGGCTTTATAAGTCTCCTGACAAGATAACGGCAGTTGTAAAGGCTCCCGCTCCGGAGAATGTATCTCAGTTGAGGTCGTTTCTAGGATTAATTAACTACTACCATAAATTTCTGCCAAATCTATCCACGGTGCTGCATCCGTTGAACGCTCTTTTACAGAAAGGGGTACCATGGGACTGGGGTGAAAACTGTAAGAAGGCATTTCGCAAAAGCAAAGAATTGATCACCTCAGAGGAAGTGTTGGCTCACTTCAACCCGACACTGCCTATTCGGTTGGCTTGTGATGCTTCTCCATATGGTATTGGGGCAGTACTCTCACATAAATTGCCAAATGGCACGGAAAGGCCAGTCGCGTTTGCATCCAGATCATTGACCTCTGCTGAGCGCAACTATGCGCAGATCGATAGGGAGGCCCTTAGCCTTGTATGGGGAGTGAAGAAGTTTAATCATTACCTACAGGGCCAAAAATTCACACTTCTGACGGACCATCAACCGTTGGTGTCCATTTTTAACCCTAAGAAGGGTGTTTCGGTGATGACAGCACAGCGTCTCCAGAGATGGTCTCTTTTCTTAGGGACACATCAATATCAGATAGAATTCAAAGGTATGAAACAGCATGGCAATGCTGATGGCCTGTCGCGCCTGCCACTACCTGAAGATGAAGACACGACGGAAGTTGACCCTGTTGAGTTATTTCATTCGACCATTATCGAGTGTTTACCTGTCACCAACGCAGGTATTGAAAGAGAAACCAGGAACGACCCGACACTGTCCAGAGTCTACGAGGTGACAGTGAAAGGATGGCCAACACGGGGTGATCCTCTGTTACCGGCATTCTCGGCAAGGCGAGACCAGCTGTCCGTCTGCCATGGTACTTTGATGTACGGGACAAGAGTGATTATTCCTCCCAAGTTAAGGGAAAGAGTTTTAAACGAACTGCATGAAGGTCATCTGGGGGGAGTTAAAATGAAAAGTCTTGCTAGGGCTTATGTATGGTGGCCGGGTATTGACCAACAGATTGAAGAGTTAACGAAAAGCTGCGCTGGGTGTCAAAAAGTGCAAAATGCACCTCCGATAGCACCGCTACACCCATGGGAATGCGTACACATTGACTTTGCTGGTCCATTCATGGACTCCATGTTCCTAATCGCGGTGGACGCACATTCCAAATGGCCAGAAGTCATCAAGATGAATACCACTACTTCAGAAAAGACAATTGCGGTGTTAAGAACAATATTCGCAAGGAACGGATTGCCAGAACAGATCTGTTCGGACAACGGACCACAGTTTGTATCGGAAGAATTCCAACAATTCTTAAAGAAGAATGGAGTTAAACATTATACCTCTGCCCCATATCATCCGGCGACAAACGGGTTGGCTGAAAGATTTGTCCAGACATTCAAAAAGGCTATTAAGGCCATGAATGATGATCAGATTCCGCTGCAACACAAGGTCGATAAGTTCCTGATGTCATATAGAAACGCCGATCATGCCGTGACTAACCAAAGTCCTGCTATGATGTTTTATAACAGGAGGTTGCGGTCCAAGTTGGACTTGTTAAAACCAAATGTGCGGAGGGAAGTGGAAAACAAACAGTTTCGGCATATTAACAGCAAGACCACTCGAACTTTCGACGTAGGACAACCAGTGATGGCAAGGGGCTATGGAAACGACAAATGGCAGTCCGGAACAATCCGGGCCAGACAAGGACCTCTGATGTACACCGTAGATATTGGTCATAATGTGATAAGGCGTCATGTGGATCAACTGGTAGAGTCGAGAGCAAGGGTCGAACCCATGGTTGTGACAGAGACAGCTGTGGAAGACGTTCATGAACCTGAAGCATCTACCTCAGCCGAGAATGTATTTGATGATGATGACACCCAATACATTGGCAACCAACTAGAGGAGGCACCTCAACAACAAGAATCAGAGACCACTGAAAGGCGTTATCCAAGCCGAATCAGAAAGCCTCCTGAGAGACTGAGCCTTTGAACTGTTATACCTGAAGTTATACATGTATATATGTTATGTTTATTTGGGGATATGACTGTTAAGCTAAAAAGGGAGGATTGTGGTGTATGTAACCTATTCCACCTTAAGAGAACTTAAGCCTGGTCCACCTTAAGAAAGGTACTACTTTCTTTGGCTGCTGTATATGTAATACCGGTGGTGACCACACCGGTATATAAGCACAGTGTAATAATATTGTATTCAGTATAGTCCGACCTCCAACCAGTAAAGACCTGTTGAATTTACTCTTGTGGTCTGTGTAGTAATTCTCACTATAACACACAGACTTAACACCCCCCCTCCCCGATCGATCCTGGCCACGAGTCCCAATGGGCTGAACGCCACAATAATGATAATCAGCGGGCAGCACCAAGTTCCGGTGCTGCCTGCGATCTCTTTACGGGCGCGAGCAAACCTCGCCCTGCAGTGGCACCGCCCATTTACGGGTCTTATCGGATTTCTAGGCCAAGGTGGTGGTGAACCATGAGCCAATGTTGGTCAGCAAGCACAGGGGTGATGGGTGAACGGGACTTGGTGCGAGTCAGGATATGGGCGGAGTTTTGGATGAGCTCAAGTTTATGGAGGGTGGAAAATGGGAGGCTGGTCAGGAGAGCTTTGGAATAGCCGAGTCTGGAGGCAACAAAGGCATGGATGAGGGTTTCAGCAGCAGATAAGCTGAGGCGGGGGCAGAGACGGGCGATGTTATGGAGGTGGAATGGTCTTTGTGATGGAGAGGTTATGGGACCGGAAGCTCAGTGTCAAATAGGATACTAAGGTTGTGAACCGTCTGGATCAACCTGAGACAGTGGCCAGGGAGGGTGATAGAATTGATGGCGAGTAAATGGAGGTTGTGATGGGGACCAAAGATGATGGCTTCAGTTTTCCCAATGTTTAATTGGAGGAGATTTCGACTCATCCAGGATTGCATGTCAGACAAGCAGTGTGACAAAACAGAGGCACTGCAGGGTTGAAGAGAGGTGGTGGTGAGGTAGAGCTGGGTTTCGTCAGCATACATGTGGAATCTGACGTCGCAGAGGGGCAGCATGTAGATGAGAAATGGGAGGGGAGGAGGGCAAGGATAGATCCTTGGAGGACTCCAGAGAAACCATTGCAGGAGATTCTCTGCCTATGGTATGATAGGTAAGCGTGGAACCAGGCGAGTGCAGTCCCACTCAGCTGAGCAACAGAGGAGAGACATTGGAGGAGGATGGCGTGCTCAATTGTTTCAAAGGCTGCAGACAGGCCGAGAAGGGTAAAGAGGGATAGTGCACCATGGTCACAGTCACAGAGGATGTAATTTGTGATTTTGATTAAATGCTGTGGCAGGGGTGGAACCTGATTGGAGAGATTCAGACATGGAGTTGCAGGAAAGATGAGCACAGTTTAGGAAGGCGACAAGACATTCAAGGACTGTGGAAAGGAAAGGGACGTTGGAGATGGAGTGGTAGTTTGCAAAGAAAATGGAGCCCAGGCTGGTTCTTTTTAGAAGAGGGGTGATGACAGCAGATTTGAAGGGGAGGGGGCAGTACCTGAGGAGAGGGAACAGTTAACAATATCAACTAACATGGGGGCCAGGAAGGGAAGTTTGGTGGTCAGCTGTTTAGTAGGAATTCACAGAATCACAGAAACCCCACAGTGCAGATAAAGGCCATTTCGGCCCATCGAGCCTGCACCGACACATATCCCACCCGATCCCCGTAACCCCATGTATTTAATCCCCCTAACACTAAGGGTCAATTTATCACAGCCAATCAACCTAACCCGCACATCTTTGGACTGTGGGAGGAAACCGGAGCACCCGGAGGAAACCCACGCAAACACGGGGAGAATGTGCAAACTCCACACAGACAGTCACCCGAGGCCGGATTCGAACCCGGGTCCCTGGCGCTGTGAGGCAACAGTGCTAACCACTATGCCACCATGCTGGTCAAGAGTCATGGGTCAAGAGAGCAGGAAGTGGGTTTCATGGACAAGATGAGCTCAGAGAGGGCATGAGGGGCATAGGAGATAAACTAGAGAAAGATGCTTGGGCAGGGCGGAACCTTGGGAGATGTTTGGCTTGGAGGGCTAGGGAAAGGGAGGGAAGCAGCAGAGGCAGCTGAACGGATGGTCTCAATCTTAGTGACAAAGAAGTCCATGAGCTCCTCACACTTGTTGTTGAAGGTGAGGGTGGAGGGGGCAGGGGAGAGGGGATCAAGGAGGCGGTTGGTAGTGGAAAAAAGAAACCAGGGATTATCTTTGGATTCCAGAATGATCCTGGAGTAGCGAGCAGCTTTGACCGAGGAGAGCAGGACCCGATGGTGCTTGATGTGGTCCAGCCTGACTAGCTGCTTTTATTTCCAGACCCTGTAGAATATTCCATCAAAAATAACAGACCAGAGATTGCTGACGCATTAATGGCGCTCATCATTATTAACTCGTTAAAAAATCCAGGAATTTGGGGAGTAAGAGATATGCCATGAGTTCCGATTATCTGCAAATTGCTGGACGATTTGCATCGCTCCGCCATTAGCCTCGCCGAGAAAAGTCGCTTCTCGCTGTGAGGCTCCTCATTTAACTTAATGGCGATCGTGAAATTTCTAGATTAACGACTTTATCTTGAATTATATCTACCGTAGCCATTTGGGGCCGATAACTAATATCTTAGAGGACCCTGTTAATGATGTGATTTATGGTCCTGACATGACGCTCAAGCTTGGAATCCTAAAAAGGGACTAATGAACATGTGGCATCTCACTCCAGCAGGTAGTGAATTGTTCTTCAATAAAAACAGGAAATGCTGGAAACACTCAGCAGGTCAGGCAGCATCTGTGGAGAAAGAAATAGAGTCAACGTTTCAGGTCGATGACCTTTCGTCAGAACTAAATGTAGTCTTAAGGTTTCAAAAACATCTAAGTTTGATCTTACAGTTCTGCCCCTCCCTACACAATGTCTTGTACTATTAGTAATGACCAGCCTTTGCTTGCATTTGAGGTTGTTAAAGTTCCCAAGTTTCACATTGGTTTTGATCCTTAAATGTTTCTTTACATCTGGTTAAGATATAATCTCTGGACCTCGATCACCGTTGTCTCTGATTTTGGTTTCTCACTCTCTTCTCCTCGGGGTCAAACAATAAGCTTTGATTTAAAAACAGAAAATGCTGGAAATACTCAGCAGGTCAGGCAGCATCTGTGGAGAGAGAAACAGAGTTAACGTTTCAGGTCGATGACCCTTCATCAGAACTGGAAAAAAGCTGGAGATGGAACAGGTTTTAAGCAGGTGCGGGGGCAGGGAAAGGGGGGAGGGGAGGAAAGAACAAAAGGGAAGGTCTGTGATAGGATGGAAGGCAGGAGAGATTAGGAGACAAAAGGGATGATGGTGCAAGGCCAAAGGAGATGGTAATGGGACAAGTTAAGAAACAAAAGATGGCTCTCGATGAAGTGTAAATGGCAATGGCAGAATGAAAGACAGTTGCCATGTGAGAGAGAGAAAAAAATGGAAAAAATAGATGGTGGCCGAGGTTATTGTCTGAAATTGTTGAACTCTATGTTGAGTCCAGAAGACTGTAAAGTGCCTAATCGAAAGATGAGGTGCTGTTCCTCGAGCTTACGCTGAGCTTCATTGGAACAGTGTAAGAGGCCGAGGACAGTGAGGTCAGAGTGGGAGTGGAGCGGAGAATTAAAGTGACAGGCGACCGGAAGCTCGGGGTCACCCTTACGGACTGAATGAAGGTGTTCCGCAAAGCGGTCACCCAGTCTGAGTTTGGTCTCCCCAATGTAGGGGAGACCACACCGTGAGCAGCGAATACAGTATACTAGATTGCAAGAAGTACAAGTAAATCACTGTTTCACCTGGAAGGAGTGTTTGGGGCCCTGGACAGTGGGAAGAGGGGAGGTAAAAGAAGCTTTGATTGGTTGCTCTCCCTTCCCCCTGCTGTTTCTCTCTCACCTACCTCTGTTTTTCTTGTACACATGCGCTATTAATTACTCAAAAGACTGAGGTTAAGCGAGTAACTAACAGGCTTTTATTAACAAGAGAATGAAGGTGTGCCTCGAGTGGTCGACCAGTCCAGAATACAGAGGGACTGTGGAGCAGTCACCTTTATACCTGGACTCGTGGGAGGAGTCAGCCGAGGCATGTACAGACATGTACACAGTGGAATACAAACACCCACACAGGCAGGTATAACAGTGGTTTACCACATTCACCCCTTGTTTAAAAATGAGTCCGGCGGGGTGAAGTGTATTAAAAGTTTGTGTATTGGAGTCTCTCCGGAGGTCTTGTCTGCCGCTGTGATCGACGTGGCGACGGCAGGGGTAGTGAAGCTTCCGGCGTCGAGTCCCGCGTAGGCTGGGGCACTGGTGTGTAGTCCTCGTGGGTGTCGAGCGGGTCGCGGGGCCCAGGCGTGCCGTCTGCTGGGGTTGGATATTGGATCGTGGGGGGGGGTGGTAGTGGGTAGTGGGTTACTGGGGCCCCTGAGGGTGCGAGGTCTCGTATGGAGACTGTGTCCTCCCGCCCGTCCGGGTACGCAATGTAAGCATACTGGGGGTTGGCGTGGAGGAGGTCGACCCTCTCGACCAGGGGGTCCATTTTATGGGTCCTCACGTGTCTTCTCAGTTGGACCGGCCCTGGGGACGTCAGCCATGGCGGTAGCGATGTCCCCGATGTGGACTTCCTTGGGAAGACAAACATTTTCTCATGAGGGGTGGCAGTGCAGAGCAGTGACCGAATAGAGTGGAGCGTATCGGGGAGCACATCCTGCCAGCGGGAGGTCGGAAGGCCCCTAGACTTTAAGGCTAGCAGGGCGGCCTTCCAAACTGTCGCATTCTCTCTTTCCACCTGTCCGTTCCCCCGGGGGTTGTAACTGGTGGTCCTGCTTGTGGCAATACCCCTAGTGAGCAGGTACTGGCGGAGTTCGTCGCTTATAAACGATGAGCCCTGGTCGCTATGGATATAGCTGGGGAAACCGAATAGGGTGAAGAGGTCGTTCAGACATTTAATGACCGTGGCACTGGTCATGTCCGGGCAGGGGATGGCGAACGGGAAACGGGAGTACTCATCAATAATGTTGAGGAAGTACACATTGCGGTCGGAGGAGGGGAGAGGCCCTTTAAAATCAACGCTCAGGCGCTCGAAGGGGCGAGTGGCTTTTATCAGGTGAGCCCTGTCTGGTCTATAAAAGTGCGGTTTGCACTCAGCGCAGACTTGGCAGTTCCTGGTCATGGTCCTGACCTCCTCAATGGAGTAAGGCAGGTTGCGGGCCTTGATGAAGTGGAAGAACCTGGTGACCCCCGGGTGGCAGAGGTCATTGTGGAGGACCCGCAGTCTATCGATCTGCGCGCTGGCGCAGGTGCCACGCGATAGAGCATCCGGGGGTTCATTGAGCTTCCCGGGCCGGTACAAGATCTCGTAATTGTAGGTGGAAAGTTCGATTCACCACCTCAAGATCTTGTCGTTTTTGATTTTGCCCCTCTGCTTGTTGTTAAACATAAAAGCAACTGAACGCTGGTCAGTGAGCAGGGTAAATCGTTTTCCGGCCAGGTAGTGCCTCCAATGACGCACAGCCTCCACAATAGCCTGGGCCTCCTTCTCAACAGCGGAGTGTCTGATCTCCGGGCCCTGGAGGGTTCGTGAAAAGAAGGCCATGGGTCTCCCCGCCTGATTAAGGGTAGCGGCCAGGGCAAAGTCGGACGCGTCGCTTTCCACCTGGAAGGGGATGGATTCGTCCACTGCGTGCATGGTGGCTTTGGCAATGTCTTCCTTGATACGGTGGAAGGCTAAGCGGGCCTCTGCCGTCAAGGGAAAAGAGGTGGACTTGATCAGCGGACGGGCCTTGTCCGCATAGTAGGGGACCCACTGGGCGTAATAGGAGAAAAACCCTAGGCACCTCTTCAGGGCCTTGAGGCAGTGGGGCAGTGGGAGTTCCATAAGGGGACGCATCCGGTCGGGGTCGGGACCGATGACTCCGTGTTCCACAACACAGCCAAGGATGGCGAGGCGGGTTGTGCGGAATATGCACTTCTCCTTGTTATACGTCAGGTTCAGGAGTTGGGCGGTGCAGAGGAATTTTTCGAGGTTTGCGTCATGGTCCTGCAAGTCATGGCCACAGATGGTCACATTGTCCAGATATGGGAAAGTGGCCTGCAACGCATTTTGATCGACCATCCGGTCCATCTCCCTTTGGAAGACGGAGACCCCGTTGGTGACGCCAAAGGGAACCCTAAGGAAGTGATAGAGGCGGCCATTTGCCTCAAAGGCAGTATACTGGCGGTCCTCAGGGCGGATAGGGAGCTGGTGGTACGCTGATTTCAGGTCAATGGTCGAGAAGACGCGGTACTGCGCGATCTGGTTGACCATATCAGCTATGCGGGGGAGTGGGTAAGCGTCCAGCAGGGTGTAGCGATTTATTGTCTGGCTGTAGTCGATGACCAGGCGCTGCTTCTCGCCCAACCTGGGCTCGCCAGGGGCTGGTGCTGCCCTCAATAATCCCCTCCTTCAGGAGCCGCTCCACTTCGGTTTTAATGAAAACCCTGTCCCCGGCACTGTATCGCCTGCTCTTTGTGGCGATGGGCTTACAGTCGGGGGTGAGGTTAGCAAACAGTGGGGGGGGGGGGGTGACTCTGAGTGTGGAGAGGTTGCACCTGGTGCGCGGCGGGCAATTTAGAAGCTGCTGGCTGCGGACTGTGAGTGGGGGGAGGGGTCCACCGTACGCCATCGTAACACTTTTAAGGTGGCACTGAAAATCTAACCCCAGTAGAACGGCAGCGCAGAGGTGGGGCAGGACCAGAAGTTTAAAATTATCGTACACAGTCCCGTCTACTAAGAGTGTCACCACGCAGTAGCCGCCAATGTCCGCCGACTGGGACTCGGAGGCCATAGAAATCCGCTGGTGCGCAGGCAGGACTGGGAGAGAGCAACGCCGCACCGTGTCGGGGTGGATGAAGCTCTCCGTGCTCCCAGAGTCAAAAAGGCAGGTTGTTTCGTGACCATTTACCTTAACGTCCATTGTGGACCGGGCCAGTTGGTGCAGTCTCGCTTGGTCCAGCGTAACGGAGGCCAGCGTAGGGGTTGGTGTGTCACTGCGGGTATCAGATGAGGCGGTGTTGGGGGCCTGCTGCGTCCCGGCTGGCGTCCAAGATGGCGGCGTCCATGATCCCCATGTGGCTGGAAGCGTCCAAAATGGCTGCTGTTCCGGTGGTTCGCACATGGCTGGGGAGGCCCAAGATGGCGGCCCGCACGGCCCACACGTGGTGCTGCTGGGGTTCGGGGTGGCTTTGGCCCTGCAGACGCTGACGTAGTGTCCCTTCTTCCCGCAGCCCGAGCAGATCGCATTTTTCGCCGGGCAGCGTGCTCTGGGGTGTTTGGCCTGGCCACAGAAGTAGCATTTCTGGCCTTGGGACACTGCTGCGGTAGTTGGGCCGTTGCTGGGATGTGGCTGGGGTGGCACGGCGCTATGAGACGGTCCTACCGTGTCCCAGGCTGTCGTTCCCCGCGGCGTCCACGGTGCAGAGGAGTAGGCATCCATGCCCCGGTAGGCTGCGTCCAATGATAGTGCGAGTTCAGAGGCCTTGTTGAGGTCGAGGTCACTCTGCTCCAACAGTCGCTGTCGGGTGTAATTGGACCTGTGGCCCGCTACAAAAGCGTCCCGGATAAGTTCCTCTGTGTACACGGCGGCCTTTACATCCTTACAACCACAGGCCTGGCCAAGCACAGACAGTGCCTGAAGGTATTCCTCGGTCGATTCCCCAGGTTGTTGTTTACGACTCCCCAGGAGGTGCCTGGCGTACACCTCATTCACTGGGTGCGTGTACTGGTCCTTGAGGAGCTTGAGAGCAGCCGTGTACGAGGTCGCGTCCTGGATGACCGAGTACGCTCGGTGGTTCACTTTGGAGGTCAGGACATCCAGTTTGTCCTCATCCGATTTGACCGTTGCAGCGGAGGCGATCAGGAATCTTTCAAAGCACCTAAGCCAGTGAGCAAACTTGGTGGATGCGTCCGCCTCCCGATGGTCTAAGTCCAGGCATGCTGGTGTGAGGATCTTCTCCATTATAAAAAAATCTTGTTAATAAAATTGATGCGCTATTAATTACTCAAAAGACTGAGGTTAAGCGAGTAACTAACAGGCTTTTATTAACAAGAGAATGAAGGTGTGCCTCGAGTGGTCGACCAGTCCAGAATACAGAGGGACTGTGGAGCAGTCACCTTTATACCTGGACTCGTGGGAGGAGTCAGCCGAGGCATGTACAGACATGTACACAGTGGAATACAAACACCCACACAGGCAGGTATAACAGTGGTTTACCACAACACATTATTAGAATGCTTTAAGATGATTTAGTTAATCAAACTATTCCAACATCCTTCGGCTTAAATTTATATTATTATAGCAATATGAAAGAAAGAGAAATGTTAACCTTGTCTCTATTCCGAGACCACATGTACCACAGTAAGAGATAAGCTGCACACTTACTGTACTATAAGCAAAGCTTGTAGCGCAGAGGCAAAGGCTGAAATATATAAGCTGGGTAAACACCTAACAATGCAGGATCTGCGCTTTTGTGTTGAGGGCAGATGTAGCTCAACGTAGCCCAATAGTGTAAGAATGGGACACATTTCTTCTATTAGTCAGAGAAACATGGGCAGGCGGAAGCCCACAGCCAGGCAGGCAGCCGAGAGAGGGACCACTCTGGGTCTGGGAACCAGGATTTATTATTTGCAATAACAACAGAAAAAGCTGGAAAAATTCAGCAGGCCAGGCAACATCCGTGGAGAGAGAAAAATAGAGTCAACGTTTCAGGTCGAAACCCTTCGTCAGAACTGAGAAAAAAAAAGCAGGCAATGAAACAGATGAAAAAGCAAGTTGGGGGCTGGGAAATGGGAGAGGGAAGGGAAGGTCTGTGAGAAGTGAAGAGACAGTAAGAGATATTCAAGGCGAGACGAGATGGTAATAGGACAGATTAAGAAACAAAGGATGGCTGTAGATGAAGTGTGAAATGCGCTGGCAGAGTGAGAGACAGCTGCCATGTGGGAGAGAAAAGAAAAGAGAAAAGGCACAAACCAAAAGTGTGGATAAAAAATATATAAAAATGTAATCGGGGCCGAGATTATGATCTGAAATTGTTGAACTCGATATTGAGTCCGGAAGACTGTAAAGTGCCGAGTTTATTATTTGCATATCATCTTGTGTTCTAATATAACACTGTAGAACAGTTAGATAGAATCTGATACTGTTATCAGTCACTGTAATAATAAAGCTTGTTATTAGAAAACCACTCGTGTGTGAATCATAAGCGGAGTTATCGTCGCCGGACTAACAACCCTTTGTGGCGACGGTAAGCACTAAGAAAGCCGCTAACATTGGCGTCTCCTGGGTGGGCCGCGTTAAAGGTGTAAAACTAACAAAGTGTTGGTTGGCAAAATTCCGGCCTGAGGTTGGTAAGCTGTCGGGGATACTTTGGTTGTGACCGAGTTACAGAACCTAGCCAATCCCACCAGCAAAAGAAATAAGAATGATGAGTGCACTGGAGAATTTCTGTTCGACAATCCACGCATATTGTGGAAAAATCATTTGGTTTGTGCATCCCCTTGATTGAGCAAACCGCTAACATGGAGCAGCTCGGGGCGGTGGTCAAACACGAGCCAAAGAGACGCGTTTCAAAAAGAATAAATAGAAAGCTGCAGTTGTGTTCTGGCAAGGACAGCTAACATTAAAAGTAAAAAGAAGCAAAGAGCAATCGCAGCCAGAGCCTAGAAACCCAATTAGATCAAAAAGCCAAAGAAAGCTCGACCGTAGCCGTGTCAGTAGATTATCTTCAGCCTGAAGGTGCAAGGAAATCCAGAAAATTAGGAGCATGTAAAGTGGCGCAAAAAGAGCAGGAGGGTTTAACTAAGATGTTGGAACAAACAAGAATTGGGCCGTGCACTACATGGGACCCTAAAACAGAGGCAGGAGGGCCCGCGGAGTGTAGAAGGGAAGGGAGACCGTACACACTGTCAGTTCAAAATACAGGAGTTAGAGGAAAGGCTGAAGCAGAAGAAAGGCATGATGCACGTCATAACTGCTAGTCAGACTGGTGGTGACAACTCCTCCTGGGAGGAGGTAAGTTAGGGTGATTTACTGGAGGCTGCTCATCAGTATGAGGGAGATAGGGAAGAGCAGAGACCATCTCCAGAGATGGAACCTCCTGACACTCCCACAGGGCGAATGGTGCCAGTAAAGATAAACTGAAATAGAAGGGATCAAAGCTGGGGGGGGGGGGGGGAGCGGGGGTTTCTAACATTCCTTTCGACACTATCCAACTCCAGGGCATGGCCACTGGAATCCTGCCAATTAACAATAAAGAAGATCCCAGCAGTAGTTTGGCAGCGGTGGAGCAAGGAAGTGAACTTCATGGGAGTGATGGAAAGGAATCAGTGAAACCGTTGCTTCTCCTCTGCAGCCCTGAAGTGTATGAAGCATTGCAGGTGGGGGTTAGAAGAGGAAAGGTAGACTGGGAAGGAGCCATAAATGAAGTATGGAAAGTGACGGGATTCGGGGAAGGATCAAATAGAACAGCCCTAAGAAAGAAAGAAAGACTTGCATTTTATATAGCGCCTTTCACGACCACCAGACGTCCCAAAGCGCTTTACAGCCAATGAAGTACTTTTGAAGTGTAGTCACTGTTGTAATGTGGGAAACACGGCAGCCAATTTGCGCACAGCAAGCTCCCACAAACAGCAATGTGATAATGACCAGATCATCTGTTTTAGTGATGTTGGTTGAGGGATAAATATTGGCCCCAGGACACCGGGGAGAACTCCCCTGCTCTTCCTCGAAATAGTGCCATGGGATCTTTTACGTCCACCTGAGAGAGCAGATGGCGCCTCGGTTTAACGTCTCATCCAAAGTGTTTGTTGGAATGTAAACCGGGACATGATGAGATGCCAGGAGCATTTATCAAGCGAATGTGGCACCAATACAAGTCTGCATTCCCTACCGTAGAGAGGGATGATTTAGGGCCAGATTGCATGAGATTGTGGGTTCAGTACCTGATAGGAGGAGTTGGGGATCAACATGGAACAATTAGTGACATGTATGATCCTGCAATCATCACCCACAATGAGGCCTGGCTACTGAGATGGTTGACCCGTAAATACAAGCAAATAAGAACAAAACAGGGAACAGCTAGAATGCAGAATATACAGGCCGAGATGCCCTCTGCACCCTGTAAGAATACGGAAAGGTCACAATTACGACCAATGGCTAGAAATGGAAAGGCCGCTCTGGAGTGCTGGACCTGTGGAAAAAGGGGCCATAATTTTTGGGATTGCCGAAGTGGGCAACCAGAGGGTGGTCACTACTGATGGAAAGAGGAGAGAGAACAATCTGACTCTGATAAATGCTCTGAGACAGGAAATACTGAGGAAGTGCTCAGACCAGCCCAATCCTTCTCTTCCACAGCATTTGAACGTATAACATCACCTCCCCGATGAAACAGCTCAGCCCCCCGCCCCCCCCCCGAAAGTGGGGGGAAATACAGCTCGACAGTGTCTGACCTCTCCAGTCAAGGGGGCCCTGTGTGCGATGTGTCGGGACCCTTACAGATGACCCCAGACCAACACATGGCCCGGAGGCCACCCAAAATATTGCGAGTAGATAATGACGCATGACACACCATTGTACGGGGCACACTCAATCGCCCAGTTGAATTTAAAGGCACAATAGAGTTGGGGGGATTTGGAGGAGGAGAAGATGTGGAGAGAATGGTAGAGACAGAAGTTACATTAGGAAATCACCTGGTGATGGCCCAAAACCGAAGGTGTGCCCGAACAGGTCCCTCCTGCTATCCGGAATCCATCACAGCAGGGCTTAACACAGGAGACCAGGTGATGGTCTGCATCTACCCATCTCCTGGCAAGTGGCAGCCCAAATTCGAAGGCCCCTACCCAGCAGTAGTTAGAGTCAGCCCAAGTGTTTATAAGCTGCACTGTCAAAGTACAAACCGGAGAGCAGGGAACCGATGGGTCCCCATCCATTAATTAAAATCTGACAAGGGACCGCCAGAGCTAGAGGGTCAGGAAGGCAGCATGCGCACCATAATACTGGAAACTGCAGACTAATGGAGGCCGCACCCAGAGCCTATGAATGCGACAGGCGTGGAGCTTCGAGCTCGACCCACTGCACTACCACAATGGCTTACATCCAACGAATATGCTGGCAGCATGACACCCCCCTTCGACTGGAGTCAAGAAAGAAAGAGTGCCAATTCAGTAAGAAGTACAAGTAGATATGAGAAATCAGTTCTAGCTGCAGTAAACAGTAGAAGTCAATATGTAAAATATACGCTGATACTAACATTTACTAATTGATCTAACCAGGTACAAAAACCATCTGGAGTGGATGTTGCACAAATGGTGCAGAGGAATACCTCCACAAGAAGGCTATGACTCCACGGATTTTTCTGATGGCTACCCCTTATGTACAAACCGGATGGATAAGCAAGGATGGAGTACACGTCGGCCCAGGGTACCTGGGCTGGGAAGGCAAACATATGCTAACGGTATACGCAAGTGTCGCCGTTACCAGCACCTCCGGCCCTGGGCGTTCACAGTGCTGATACGCCGCACCCTACAGTGGTTGGTACAGATATCCAACTTGCAACATAACAATGACTACGACCAGTTACAGGGTGCCAGAAGGACATGGGATATGTATTTCTTGCAGTTGTCCCTTTATATCTTCAAAGACCACATCACTGGATACACCAGCTGAGAAACAGCCAGCACCCATTTACTGGAAAAGGGAAGGAGAGGGGTCCAAGTGGACTCAGATAGGAAACAACAGGAGGATCCCAGCTCAAAGAAGGACACAGACTATGTTGGCCTCGGTTTTGGCCGACTGAACATGGCATGTTTACCTGCCAGTGTAATACCAACAGGACTAGTGCGACCCCTTGGTCTTACCCAACGTGCGCTCATGACTTTGATGAGCCCATCGAGATAAATGCCATAATGCTACAAACACAAAAGAAAAAGGTGCCAAAGGAAATAACTCCAAACCCCACCTGCCCCTTTGTGGAAAAGGGACCCCCTAATTGACTAATAGCTCGAGATACAGGACAATCTCTATAGAATGATGTACGATATGAAATACTTACGGTGATGTTTAAGTTTTTATTCGTTCACGGGATATGAGAAACAGCCACCGACGCCAGCATTTATTGCCCTTCCTTAATCGCCCTTGAGAAGGTGGTGGTGAGCCGCCATCTTGAACCGCTGGAGTCCGTGTGGTGAAGGTACTCCCACAGTTAGGTAGTGAGTGCCAGGATTTTGACCCAGCGACGATGAAGGAATGGCGATATATTTCCAAGTCAGGATGGTGTGTGACTTGGAGGGGAACTTGGAGGTGGTGGTGTTCCCATGTGTCTGCTGCCCTTGTCCTTCTAGGTGGTAGAGGCCGCGGGTTTGGGAAGTGCAGCCCCCTTATACTTTATAATAATGTGTCCATGTCAGAAAATTTATGGAACCCGACACATGTAACTTTTTGCAAACCGTTGATGGAGCGTATGATCCAGAACTTCCTGGATCAAGTTTCACTTCCAGCCCCGCTACCACAAGCGAGGTAACTCTGGTCATTGCCCCCCCAACATCCTAAAAGGCAGGGAGTGGCTGAATGGTTGGGTATTGGAGCGGGGGGGGGGCAGTGGTTGAATGGTTGGATATTGGAGCCATGGTAGGGTTGCTGCCGGGTGGAATAGGATGGACATTGAGGGGGAAAAATTGAGTTGCACCCCCTTTAGGGCGCTAACATCGCCGGGGCGCTACTTTTAGCACCCCGAAAAAATTAGCGCCCCCCACGGCCGAAATTCATCGGTAGCGCCCCAAGAGGGAAGCGGGGCGCTACTGGAAGTGCCCCGCCTCCCTCTTGGGGATCTGTGAGGGAATATCGCAGCGCTACCTGCCGCAGCGCCACACACTGTGGCACGTCATGCCATGGTACTGCAGGCCTTCCTCCCCTTCTTAAAGGGGTGGGGCCTTGCGCAGCGCGACCCGGGGCTCAGCTGGGCCACCAGGGATCGGAGTGCCGGGAAAAGAGCCCGGCACTCAAGTGAAGTGCCGGGCTCATAGAGCGCAGCTGGCATTCCACGGGGGGGGTGAGGGGGGTTGCTCAGGAGGCCAGGGACGGCAATGGAGGCAGGCGGCCAGCATCAGAAATGGCCACCCGGCACCGCGCCTTTAATTAGCGCTGTCCTGGCTGCAGGTAGGCCCCCCTGACTCCGTCGGACATAGCGTCCGGCGGTAAGTCAAGGGGCGCTACCGATGATCATGGCCGGTGCGTGAGCGGGGCACTGCGCACGAAGATGACGTCATCACCGGCGGCGCAGCGCTGCGGGGCGCTAATGGTTACCGCCGCCGCTAACCTCCCGCTGAATTTCATGGGAGGCGCTGGCGGCGCCACGCCCGGGCGCTAGTTACTTTACGCCTCGTTAGCGCCCCCTTAGACGCAAAGCAACCAAATTTCTCCCCCTGAGTCTTTGGCCGAGAGTGATGAAAAGCTGAAACGGCAGCTTAAAGAAATATTGCTAAAGAAGCGCCAGATATTGGTTGACCAGGGAGGGGAGCTTAGACAGGTGCTGTTCTGAGTGATGGACGTAGGGCTGGATTTTGTGAATGGAGATTTACTGGAGGCGGGACTGCTGCTTGTTGGGTCTCAGTCCCGCCTCCATCATGTTCTGTCCAACCAACGGGATTTTCCCCTGATTAACCTTGTTAAGCCCGCCCTGCGGGCTCAGCAGGCCAATTAGGGGGAAGTCACTGACAGAGCACGTCAACGTATGACGTGCCATCTGCTAAGACTTCTTGGAAGAAGAAATGTCAGCGTTTGACAGCTCTGTGAAGCTGTCAAACACTGACATTCTGTGTAGTTTGATAAGACCTTGTGTTCAGGACTCATCAAACCTTTCAACTTTGTAGAAAGCAGATGACTGTTGGTTCAGAGGATCCAACAGCCAGTCTGTGAAATCTACACTGAAGATGTCGGGACTTCGGAACCACCGCGGCTGAAGGCTGTTGGCAGAAACAAAGTGAACATTTTCTAACACTTAACACTCACCTCACATACTTACCACTCCACACTTGCACCCATCACTCACCTCTACATCTCACTTTCAGGCCCCTCTGACCCCCGCAGACCTCCTACGCAACTCTTCCAACCCGACGGGGTTCTCCGAGGTCGGGAAGCCTTCACCTGAAAAAGGTAAAATGGGACTAATCCTTTTTTCTGCCTGTTAACTACCTGGCAAAAGGGCACGGAGGCGGGATGGGGGCGGGTTTGTCATCCGCCCCCACTTTCTGCAACTTTACCGGCAGTCCCGCCTCCATACCTGCCTCCTCGGGGCTGACAAAATCCAGCCCATAGTGTCAAATGACCAAAATATGCAGGACAAAATTAATGCTCTCATCCAAGAGGAGGCTCAGACTTCAAGTGACGCCTCAAAGGGATTTGCTTGTAGCAAGTGTGGGGCATTCCTTCTCTCCCGAATACAACAGGGACTGGATGATATTGAGAACAACCTAATGCCCACCTTTGTGTCAGATAAACAGCTCGCAGAATGAAGGGTGACTACTTCCACGCTTCCCACTTGTGAACTGAGGAGGTTGGGCACAGTATGGGCTACGTCTCACCCGTGCCATGATAAGACTAAGGGTCTGTTAGGGATAATTCTTGCTCTGCCAATACTAGGGACCCATGTGTCCATAAAAGTATGAACAATAGCATCAGTTCGGATATTGGAGGAGCAAATGCAGAAGGAATATCATCCCGTCCCATCGTACGTGATGCAAATAAATGAAAGATGGACTGCACCAGACATGGCAGGATGTTCTTTAATCAAAGATACATGGTTGTGTCACTATGACCTGAGAGAAGTTAATTAAAAAAAGACTTGCATTTACACAGCACCTTTCACGATCACCGGATGTCTCAAAGCACTTTACAGCCAATGAAGTACTTTTGAAGTGTAGTCACTGTTGTAATGTGGGAAACGCAGCAGCCAATTTGTGCACAGCAAGCTCCCACAAACAGCAATGTGATAATGACCCGATAATCTGTTTTTGTTGTGGATTGAGGGATAAATATTGGCCAGGACACCGGGGATAACTCCCCTGGTCTTCTTCAAAATAGCGCCATGGGATCTTTTACGTCCACCTGAGAGAGCAAACAGGGCCTCGGTTTAATGTCTCATCTGAAAGACAGCACCTCCGACATTGCAGCACCGCCTCAGTACTGCACTGGAGTGGCAGCCAAGCTTTATGTGCTCAATTTCCTGGAACGGGACTATGAACCCACAACCTTCTGACTCAGAGGCGAGAGTGCTGCCCACTGAGCCACAGCTTGGAATAAGGAAACGCCAAATTGCAGCATTTCTGTAACAAGATGGCACCAGAGACAAATGAAACCCAGTTTAAACCTAGTTCCAGGTGAAACAGCGATTTACTTGTACTTCTTGCAATCTAGTATACTCTATTCGCTGCTCACGATGTGGTCTCCTCTACATTGGGGAGACCAAACACAGATTGGGTGACCGCTTTGCGGAACACCTCCGTTCAGTCCGCAAGCGTGACCCCGAGCTTCCGGTCGCCTGTCATTTTAATTCACCGCTCCATTCCCACTCGGACCTCACCGTACTCGGGCTCTTGCATTGTTCCACGGAAACCCAGCGTAAACTCGAGGAACAGCACCTCATCTTCCGATTAGGCACTTTACAGCCTTCCGGACTCAATATCGAGTTCAACAATTTCAGATCATAACCTCGGCCCCTATTACATTTTTATATTTTTTATCCACACCTTTGTTTTGGCCCTTCTCCCTTTTTCTCTCTCCCACATGGCAGCTGTCTCTCACTCTGCCAGCGCATTTCACACTTCATCTAGAGCCGTCTTTTGTCTCTTTACTAGTCCGATCATCATCTCGTCTGGTTTTGAATACCTCTTAATGTCTCTTCACTTCTCTTTTGTTCTTTCATCTCCATTTCCCAGCCCCCAAACTGGCCTTTTAATTGGTTTCATTTCCTGCATTTTTTCTCAGTCCTGACGAAGGGTTTCGACCTGAAACGTTGTCTCTGTTTCTCTCTCCACGGATGTTGCCTGGCCTGCTGAGTTTTTCCAGCATTTTCTGTTGTTATTTTGGATTTCCAGCATCCGCAGTACTTTGCTACCGTAAACCTAGTTTATGTCAGACAGGGACGTGTATTGTGTAACTGCGGCCTCAGCCTCTTCTGAGTACGGATCCCTCACCTGCCCTGTCTCTCGCTCCTCTTTCTGCTTTGCACCGACCCAGGTTACCAAGATATGAAGTCCCGATACCAGTGATCAAGCGACTAACATCACAGTGCACAGTGAAATGCTCTCAGCCACTGAAAAATTGTTGATTCGCTATGGATAGCCAATCCCCCAGCACTAAAACTAAAAGAGATTATAGAACGAACCGAGATCTCAGTAAATCACTTGGATCAGCAAAATCAAAGTTTGGTGACAGAGATTGAGGGGCTCAGAAGGAAATTAGGGTGGGAGCCGTAAATAACATCTCAATACACCCATGGATAAGAATTATTTCATAACTGTTAGTTATTTTCCAATGCTGTACGTTGATCCTGGTCTTCATCGTGTACGCATTGCTTAGTCAAGCCCTTACAAAATGAAAGACAAAGACAAGGAGCCAGCTCAGCAGAGAGCTCTCCCAAGCGTGGAGTGGGGGGGAATTCACGGATAAATATCAGCAGATGAAATAAGACCAAAGGACCCTTTGGAGCGATGCGAACATGTTGGATGTGCTGACATCGATGTAATTGTAATCGACTGTAAACTCCAGGATGTAAAGCCAGAAAGAAAGTTCATTGACCCAGAGTCATTGCTCACATTCTAGAGGGCTGGATTTTGCCAATGGGGAGCTTTTGGAGGCGGGACTCCCACTTGTCGGGTTTCAGTCCCGCCTCCATCAACTTCTGGCCAACCCACGCTATTTTCCCTTGGTTGACCTTGTTAAGCCCGCCCAGCGGGCATAGCAGACCAATTAAGGGAAAGCCGGTTACAGAGAACGTCAACGTATGATGTTTCATCTGTCAAAAATTTTTGACAGATGAATTGTCATCGTTTGACAGCTCTGTGAAGCTGTCAAACCGTGATATTCTCTGTAGTTTGATGAGTTCTTGAATTCAAGACCTCATCAAACCTCTTTCTTTAGCAGAAATTAGATGGTTGTGCATTGGAGAATGCAACGGCCATCTGTCATCTCTGCCGCGGAGGTGCGAGACTCTCCGCAGACCCACTGACTGAAGCCTGCAGGAAGAAACAAAGGTAAGTACACTTTTTCTAACACATTGCACTTACCTCAGATACTCACCTCTCCACACTTGCACCCATCACTCACCTTCACAGCGTACTTTTGGACCCCTCCGACCCCCGCAGACCCACTACTTGCCTCGGTGACCCTGGCGGGGTTCGGAGCCTTCGGGAAGCCCGCACTTGCGTGGGCAAAATGGGGATAATCCTCTTATCTGTCTGTTAACAACCTGTTAACAGGCAGTTAAGTGGCTGCAATCCCTTCCCGCCTCCAAGGAGACAGGACCTGCCGCGGGACGGCTACGCGCCTCCTGGCAAGATGGCATGGGGGCGGGTTGGGCACCTGCCCCCAGATTCTGCCATTTTCCTGGCAGTCCCGCCTTCAAACCTGCCTCCCCAGGGCTGGCAAAATCCAGCCCATGTGTCAAAAGGGGAGAAATGTTTGAATGCTTTAAGATGATTTAGCTGGTCAATTTATTCCAGCATCCTTTCGCAATATGGAAGAAAGAGAAATCTTAATCTTGTCTCTATTCTGAGACAGCACATACCACAGTAAGACATAAGCTGCATACTTACTGTACCATAAGCAAAGCTTGTAGCACAGAGGAAAAGGCTGAAAGATATAAGCTTGGTAAACACCTAAAAATGCGGGATCTGCGCTTTTGTGTTGAGGGCAGATGTAGCTCAAGGTAGCGCAATAGTGTAAGAATGGGACACATTTCTTCTATTAGTCAGAGAAACATCTCATGGGCAGGTGGAAGCCCACAGCCAGGCAGGCAGCCCAGAGAGGGACCACTCCGGGAACCAGGATTTATTATTTGCACGTCATCTTGTGAACTAATATAACACTGTAGAACAGTTAGATAGAATCTAATACTGTTATTAGTCACTGTAATAATAAAGCTTGTTATTAGAAAACCACTCGTGTGTGAATCAGTGGAGTTATTGTCGCCGGACTAACCACCCCTTGTTGCGACGGTAACCACCAAAAAAATCCGCAAACTCCTATTTCCTTCATTCTACTTTTGTCTTTGCTTCTTTCAAGTTCTTCCCCATTCCGCTCACGGCTTTGAATCATAGAATCATGGAAATTTACAGCACAGAAGGAGGCCATTCGGCCCATCTTGTCTGTGCCGGCTGACAAGGAGCTCTCCAACCTAATCCCACTTTCCAGCTCTTGGTCCGTAGGTTACGGCACTTCAAGTGCATATCCAAGTACTTTTTCAATGTGATGAGGGTTTCTGCCTCGACCACCCTTTCAGGCACTGAGTTCCAGACCCCCACCACCCTCTGGGTGAAAAAAATTCTCCTCAAATCCCCTCTAAACCTCCGACCAATTACTTTAAATCTGTGCTCCCTGGTTATCGACCCCTCTGCTAAGGGAAATAGGTCCTTCCTATCCATTCTATCTGGGCCCCTCATAATTTTATACACCTCAATTAGGTCTCCCCTCAGCCTCCTCTGTTCCAAAGAAGACAACCTCAGCCTATCCAATCTTTCCTCGTAGCTAAAATTCCCCAGCCCAGGCAACAGCCCCGTAAATCTCCTCTGAACCCTCTCTAGTGCAATCACATCCTTCCTGTAATGTGATGACCAGAACTGCACGCAGTACTCTAGCTATGGCCTAACTAGTGTTTCATACAGTTCAAGCATAACCTCCCTGCTCTTATATTCTGTGCCTCGGCTAATAAAGGCAAGTATCCCATATGCCTTCTTAACCACCTTATCTACCTGTCCTGCTACCTTCAGGGATCTGTGGACATGCACTCCAAGTCAGTTGCTCAGTCCCTTTGGGCTCAGATGCGAGCTTCTGCCTTTTGACTTGTTTCTGAACATTTTCCGGCTCGGGTCATTCAGAATCCTCTTGTTTTTCTACCTCTCTCTCCCAGGTGGGGCCTGTGCAGCTGTACCAACCCTACTTGAGACCAGTTAACTCAGCACAGGCCATGGATAGGCCCGGGATCTTCCTGATGTGTCGGACCCAGTACGACCCAGTTACCCACAGAGCTGACTCATTTTGAAGCATGTTCCTGGAGTATCCAGCTCATAGAAGTAACTCTTGCGTTCTGGAATCTGGATTGTGTATACATTTTGCCACCAGAGGGCAATCTGCCACAGCAATCCAACTTCAAAGGCATCAGATGATACCGGGGTTTAAGTGGTTAAATTATGAGGCCAGGTTGCATAAACTTGGCTTGTATTCCCTTGAATATGTTAGACTGAAGGGTGATCTAATCGAGGTGTTTTAAAATGCTGAAAGAATTCAGTCGGATAGATGAAGGCAATCTATTTCCTCTGATGGGGGAATCCAGAAAAAGGGGGCATTGTGGCAGAACCACTGAATGACTCTGGCTAACTGTATATAATTCTCTTTAACGATGTTCTAACACCAGCCTAAACCTGTACCATTGTGTTAGGCATTACTGTGTTTTGTATATAGAGTTTGCATGTACGGGGTGTGGCCCCTTTAAGAGCGCGGGAAAACGTGGGCAAACATGGTGACGTCACGTCGCAAACCACGGGACTGCCCAGGCAGTCCTCGTGGCATCTCCGTTGAGTAAAGACCTGTTTGATTGTTCTCTTGTGTCGATCTCCGTTAATTCCTACATCATAACCTTAAAACTAGAGCCACGGCATTCAGGAGTGAAACCAAGAAACACTTCTTCACACAAAGGGTAGTGGGAATCTGGAACTCTCGCCCCCAAAAAACAGTTGAGGCTGGGGGTCAATGGAAGCTTTCAAGACTGAGATCGATAGATTTTTGTTCGGTAAGGGTAATGAGGGATCTGGGTCAAAGGCGGGTAGATGGAGTTGAGGTACAGATCAACCGTGATCTCATTGAATGGCGATATAGGCCCGAGGGGCTGAATAACCTCCTCCTGTTCCTATGTTGCTAAATTCTAAGTCCTCTGAGCTCCCACATGGAGCAGAAACATTGGAGGGATCCTTCACGGATACCCAGGCCGCTTGTAGCTTCTGCCGTGGGACAAAACTGCGTTTCACACGTACGTGTGAGGGGCGAGGTCGCTGCCCCTGTTTTACCATTTAATGAGGCTGCTCCTCAACCTATGGCTCAGCTACAGCCACACAGCCCTGATCTTTGGCCACCTGGTACGGAGGGGCAGGGGGCAGATCAGAGGACGATCTTGTGGGTCTGCTCCTAGGCCTGGTAAAAACAGCTATTCACGGGTTCAGGATGAGCACGACCCGCGGGGAGGATCATCCTGGCTGCACGCCTCTGTTCCGCTGCCTTGTCCATGCCCGGATGGCCCTGGAGAGGGCACGTCCATCGGTCTGATCTGGGCCTTCCATCACCGGCGGGCACTGCAGGGTATAGAGTGTCCATTAGGCATGGATAATACTATGATTTAGCATTATAGGTTTCTCTTCATTTAATTAGACCTTATGTGTAAATTATTATATTAGTGGGGCTACCTCACATGAGGGGCCACTTGTAGAGATGTTTTTTTGTCAGTGACATTGGGCAAACCCAGTGTCACTGCATTGGTCTATTAAAAATAGACATATTTAAGAAGGAGTTAGATAGATTTCTAGACAGAAAAGGCATCCACGGGTATGGAGAGAGCGGGAATATGGTATTGAGATAGAGGATCAGCCATGATCATATTGAATGGCGGAGCAGGCTCGAAGGGCCGAATGGTCTACTCCTGTTCCTATTTTTCTATGTTTCTATGTCTATGAACATCTGGGCAAGGTTTGGAAAGATTGCAATCTCCCATAGGTATCAACTGTGGCTCAGTGGTAGCACTCAACTGGGTTGCATCATGTGTATGGGGCTGACCTCATGCTTAAAGGTTGTTTAAAGGCAGCTCGTAGATGAGGAATAGGAAGGGGCCTAGGATGGGACCTTAGGGCATTCTCAGGCAGCACAGGTGAAAGTGATTCAGCTTCTTAATGTGGCGTGCATATGTTGTCCATGTTTCACAGGCATAAAGCAGGATCGTCAGAACGGCAGCCCTGTATACATTGAGCTTGGTTTGCAGGCTGATGCCTCTTTTGTCCCAGAGACGCCCACAGAGTTTGGCAAAAGCTAAGCTGGCTTTGACAATTCCACAGGACGCTTCTGTATTGATAAGGACTTCTCTAGACAGGTTGCTACCCAGGTAGGTGAATCTATCCACAGCCTAAAGCATGTGACCACCAATTGTGATGCTAGGTGGAGTATAAATCTCATCTGGGGCTGGTTGGAAGAGTATCACTGCCTGTTTAAGGCTGATAGTCATGCTGAACTTCAGGCAAGCTGTTGCAAGGTGGTTCATGATTGTTACCATATCATCCTGGGAGCGGGCCATGAGAGCACAGTCATCAGCAAATAGGAGTTTTATATATGGTAGTTGCATGATTCAACCAGAATAGAGTTGTTGATATCAATCAGTCTACAACAGACCCAGACATGAGGTGAGGAAACCCCAGTGGTGGAGAGCTTTCGGAAGAGGTTCAAAGTCACCTGTTTCCTCCCAAGCATTGCTACACTTACCTCATCATGACTCAAATTACTCAGATACTGTATCACAAAATGTTATTTTCTGAAAGAAATCGATCTAATTTTCATTTGAATGAATCAATACTAACTGCTTCCGCCATCTCCCTCGGAAGCTTGTTCCATAGATTGACAACTCGCTCAGTGAAATATTGTTTCCGCAGATTAGATTTTAATTTACCCCCCTTCAGGTGCAGGGACACACCTTCTTGTGGACAAGGTGAAATAGCTTGTCTATGCATTCTAGAGAGAAAGAAAGACTTGCATTTCATAGAATCATAGAAACATAGAAACATAGAAGATAGTAGCAGGAGTAGGCCATTCGGCCCCTCGAGCCTGTTCCGCCATTTAATGAGATCATGGCTGATCATCCAAATTCAGTACCCTGTCCCTGCTTTCTCCCCATATCCCTTGATCCCTTTAGCTTTAAGAAATATATCTAACTCCTTCTTGAATATATTTAATGAATTGGCCTCAACTGTCTTCTGTGGTAGAGAATTCCACAGGTTCACCACTCACTGGGTGAAGAAATTCCTCCTCATCTCTGTCCTAAATGGCTTACCCCTTATCTTTAGACTGTGACCCCTGGTTCTGGACTCCCCCGCCATCATCGAATCATACAGCACAGAAGGAGGCCATTCGGTCCATGGAGCCTGTGCTGGCCCTTTGAAAGAGCTATTCAATTAGTCACGCTCCCCTGTTCTTTTCCCATAGCCCTCACTTCCAGTATTGATCCCATTCCCCTTTTAAAGTTATCATTGAATCTCCTTCTATCACGTTTTCAGGCAGTGCTTTCCAGATCATAACAACTCGCTGCGTAAAACACATTCTCCTCGTCTTCCCTCTGGATCTTTTGCCAATTATCTTAAATCATTGTCTTCTGGTTACCAACCCTTCCACCAGTGGAAACTGTTTCTCATTATTTACTCTATCCAAACCCTTGAACACCTCTATTAAATCCCCCACTTAACCTTCTCTGCTCGAAGGGGAAAAACCTCAGCTTCTCCAGTCTCCCCATATAACTGAAACCCCTCATCTCTGGTACCATTCTAGTAAATCTCCTCTGCGCCTTCTCCAAGGCCTTGACATCCTTCATAAAGTCTGATGCCAAGAATTGGACATAATATTGTGGCGTACCGATCACAGAACGGACACAATCCGCTTTCCGGTCCGTAGACTATAAATCAGGCGTCATGCCTTTAAGAAGGATCACACCTTTAAGAAACTCGATCTGCAACATAGTTAAGCCCAGAGCGGGGGAGGAGCAGTCGAAGCTGTGCACTGATGAAAGAGAGTTGTACTTTGTGTAGTCTCTGACTCCATTTTGTGTTCAGCATGCAGCCTCAACAATTAAACCGTTTCTGTTGAACCTCTCCGAGTTCAGTATTTTTTGCTAGGAGTACGTAGACTCCTACAATATTGGGCCAGAACTTCGGGTCCCCACGGGTGAGTACGCGCTGGGTACTCACGCGTATGGCCAACAAAAGTGCTGGTTTCGCGCATGCACTGCGCATGCGCGGGAAACCGGAACTTCCATTCCCTTAAAGGAAGGGGTTCACAGGTCGAACGCGTGTGCCGGAGAGGCAGTGCGTACGCCTGGAACTTCCGTTTTTTTTACAGGTTTCTCCGGGAGGGCAAGTCTCCAGCAGCTACGCTTTTAAAAAGCAGACGCAAGGCCTGCTTTTAACAAGGTAAGTGGTGAATTACGTAAAATTAAAACATTTTTTCCACAGGTTTATTATTTTTAAATACTTTAAAGAAAGGTAAGTTTATTTTTAGCCCCGTTAGAAAATGTAATTAATTTTTAAAAAAATTTTAATTATTGTTTAAAATAGTTATTTTATGTAATTTATAGTTATTTTAAAAATGTGATTTAAAAAAAAAATGTATTCGACGTTTTGGTTATGTTTTGGGGCTGGATTGTATTCATAGATTTGACAGGCCTTCCTGTCAAATTTATGAATGAAGCATTCCCTGCTACCATTGGCTCTCCATGGCCCACGTGATCCCAGGGGACGCTTCGAACTAACTGCGCCCCTGGGATACACAAGCACTGCGCGCCGGCAGTTGGAGGAGGCCCAGGATCGGAATCCCATGCGGGCCCACAGCTCAACGGCCGGCGCGCTAGGTAAGTGCAGGTCGGAGGCTTGACCCGCGGGAAGCCTCCGACCCGAATTTCTGGGCAAATACTCCAGCTCAGGCCTAACATTTATAAATGTTTAGCATGACTTCCTTGTTTTTCTACTCTATGCCTCTATTTATAAAGCCAAAGATCCTGTATGCGTTTTAACAGTCTTATCAATTTGTTCTGTCACCCTCAAAGATTTGTGCACATGAACTCCCAGGTCTCTCTGTACCTGCCCTCCATTTAAAGTTGTACCATTTAGTACAATTTTACAGCATCTTTCATAACCTCAGGAGGTCCCAAAGCACTTTCCAGCCAATGAAATACTTTTGAAATGTAGTCACTGTTATAATGTCGGAAATGTGGCAGCCAATTTTCACACAGCAAGGTCCTACAAACAGAAAATTATATAATGATCAGACAATCTGCTTTTTTGGGTGTTGGTTGAGGGATAAATATTGGCCAGGACACCAGGGAGAACTCCCCTGCTTATCCTTGATTGTGTCATGGGATCTCTTGCGTCCGCCTGAGAGGTTTCAAGTTTCATCTGAAAGACGGCACCACCGACAGTGCAGCACTGGAGTGTCAGCCTGGATTATGTGCTCAAATCTCTGGAGTGGGCTCGACCCCCACAACCTCCTGACTCAGAGGTGAGAGTGCTACCCACTGAGCCACGGCTGACACCAACATTACCCTAGAATAGTCCTAAAAACAGCAATCGGGTCGCCTCTCAACTTTGTCCTTTCCAGGGAGAACATGCCTAAATTTATGGGAGCTTGCTGTGCACAAATTGGCCGTTGTCTTTCCCACATTACAAACAGTGACTACGCTTCATTGGCTGTGAAGCGCCTTGGGACGTCCTGAGGCTGTGAAAGGCGCTATAGAAATGCAACAACAAGAAGTTATATTTATATAGTGTGGCGAAGCCACTGAATGACTCTGGGCAACTGTATATAATTCCCTTTAATGATGTTCTAACACCAGCCTAAGCCTGTACCATTGTGTTAGACATTACTGTGTTTTGTATATAGTGTTTGTATGTATGGGGCGTGGCCCCTTTAAGAGCGCGGGACAACGCGGGCAAACGCGATGACATCGCAAACCACGTGACTGCCCAGGCAGTCCTCGTGGAAGCTCCATCTTGTTAAGACCTGTTTTAGTGGCTCTCCTGTATCAATCTCAGCAAACTGTTTGAACTCGTTTAGTCTTACATGAAAGACCTGTTTGTTTGATCTCCTGAGTTGACCTCAGTTATTAGTTAGGAATTCGTCAATTCCTACATTGGTGACCCCGTTTTTTGTGAACGCTTTTCGCAAAAAGAACACGACATGGAGGCCAACGCCGTTTCGCTAAAGCTACCGCAGTTCTGGGAGCAGCAAGCGAGCTCATGGTTCATTCAGGTCAAGGCCCAGTTCACCCTGAGGGACATCGTTGCGGATCAGACCAAATATCCCTATGTGGTCTCCGCACTCGACAGCTCCACCGCCTCATGGATCATCAGCCACCTCGAGAACCCTCGAACGGAGCGCAAGTATGAAACCCTCAAGGCGCGGTTGCTGCAAGTTTTCGGACTCACTAAATCAGAGCGCGCCGATTGCTCGCTATGCCCGGGCTCGGGGACTCCAAGCTTTCGGAGTTGATGAGCCAAATGCTCACACTCCTGGGCCCCGAACCGGAATGCTTCCTCTTCCGTGAACAATTCATCAGCCAGCTGCCTCAGCAGGTGCAAGCTGCCATGGCCAGGTCCGAGGTGGAAGATGTTGTATCCGTGTGTTAATAGAGACACTGAAGACAGGAGTTGGTTTCACAGGTGTTTACTGAACAAAGTCTGGAGGGGAACTAACTGATACAACACAATATACAGGCTTATATAGCCCGAGTGGCCATTACCGGTATTACAGTACACAGGGGGCTCTTAAAGGCACATACACTACAATTCCTCTCCTTTTAGCCAACCAGTACATAATATTTTAAGTAATCATTAATTACATGTTACAAGAAAAATAATCTACACATTGCTGCAGTTAATTAATTATAAATCAGTCTCTCTGGAGGCTTCCTGACTCGGTCCGGATAACGCCTCGGTGGTGTAGTAGGTTCTTTTGGCAAGGCTGATTCGGCTTGAATGCCAGTGTCGGGTTCATCGGGTTCCAGTATCACCGGATCGGAGGTAGATATGGGTATCTCTACTTCATCATTAGGCGTATAGAGTTGTGGTGTAGGTTGTCCCTTTTCGGATGACTCTATGATTTGGTCAGCATGGCGCCTTATTATGCTTTCTCCGATGTCCACGGTATACATCAGCGGTCCTAGTCGTGTGCAGATAGTTCCAGGCTGCCATTTCTCGGTACGGTAGTCCCGGGCCAAAACTTGTTGACCTATCTGGAAGGTTCTAGTTGGCCTTTCATTCATGCCTTGAAATTGCCGGTTCTCCACGTCCCTTCTGATGTTTGGCTTGATCAAATCCAGCCAGCACCTTAGGCTTCTATTGAAGAACATCATGGCGGGAGTTTGGTTTGTAACCATATGTGTTGCATTCCTGTATGCGAACAAGAAGTTATCCACCTTGTGCTGAAGTTTTATGTCTTCATTACCCATGGCCTTTATGGCCTTCTTGAAGGTCTGGACAAACCTTTCAGCCAATCCATTGGTGGCGGGATGGTATGGGCGGACGTGTAGTGCTTAACCCCATTGTTTTTTAAGAACTTCCTGAATTCTTCAGACACAAATTTTGGTCCATTATCAGAACAGATCTGTTCAGGCAGCCCATTCCTGGCAAATATGGTCCTTAATACTGTGATGGTTTTTTCCGTGGTGGTGGAGGACATCTTTATTACCTCCGGCCACTTGGAGTGTGCATCAACCGCGATTAAGAACATTGAGTCCACAAATGGACCAGCAAAGTCGATGTGTACCCTTTGCCAGGGAGATGAGGGCCACTCCCATGGATGTAGAGGTGCTTGTGGTGGAGTGTTTTGGACCTTCTGGCATCCTAGGCAGCTCTTGGTCATTTCTTCGATGTCTCCATCGATACCTGGCCACCATACAAACGCCCTGGCTAGGTTCTTCATTTTCACTCCACCCAGATGCCCCTCGTGAAGCTCCTTTAGAACTTTATCCTGGAGTTTGGGTGGAATCACCACTCTGGATCCACACATCAAGGTTCCTCGGCACACTGACAGCTGTTCTCTTCTTTGCGAGAATGCTGGCAACAGTGGTTCGCCATGTGCTGGCCATCCCTTCACTGTTAAATCATAGACTTGTGGAGAGTCAGGTCATTTCTAGTTTCCCTTTCAATGGCAGAATTTGTTACTGGTAGACATTCGACTATGGTAGAGTGGAAAATCTCCACTGGGTCTACGGTAGGTGCTTCTTCTACCGTTGGCAACGGTAGGCGCGATAAACCGTCAGCATTCCCATGCTGTTTTGATCCTTTGTATTCTATGTTATATTGGTGTGCCCCTAGAAAAAGGGACCACCTCTGTAGCCTTTGCGCTGTCATAATGGGAACACCCTTTTTAGGGTTGAATATGGAGATGAGGGGTTGATGGTCAGTCAACAAGGTAAATTTTTGTCCGTGTAGGTAATGGTTGAATTTCTTCACTCCCCATACCAGGCTGAGTGCTTCCCTGTCGATTTGGGCATAGTTACGCTCAGCTGAGTTCAATGAGCGTGACGCAAAAGCTATCGGCCGTTCCGAGCCATCAGGGAATTTATGCGATAATACTGCTCCTACGCCGTAAGGGGATGCATCGCACGCCAGTCTGATTGGCAGTGATGGGTTGTAATAAGCCAAAACTTCTTTGGACGTGATTAAGTCTTTGCATTTATGGAAGGCACGTTTACAGTCTTCGCTCCATTTCCAAATTACTCCTGTTTGTAGCAGTTCATTAAGAGGGTGCAGAAGAGTTGATAAGTTCGGTAAAAATTTATGATAGTAATTTATTAATCCCAGGAACGACCTTAATTGTGAAACATTTTCAGGTGCTGGGGCTTTTATGACCACTTCAATTTTTTCAGGTGACTTATGCAACCCTTCCTTATTAATTATGTGGCCACAATATGATATTCGATTCTGGAAAAATTCGCACTTGGGGCGATTTGCTCGTAGGCCCCGTTCTCTCAGCCTAGTGAGCACCTGCTCCAAATTGGCAAGGTGCTCGTTGTCGTTTTCTCCTGTTACAAGGATGTCGTCTAGGTAGCATTGAGTCCCCGGAATCCCTTGGAGGACTTGCTCCATAGCTCTTTGCCAAATAGCTGGAGCGGATGCTACTCCGAAAACCAGTCGATTGTACTGGTACAGACCTTTGTGTGTATTTATCGTGAGATACTTTTTAGAGGCCTCTTCAACCTCCATTTGTAGATATGCCTGTGCCAAGTCAATTTTGGTGAAACGTTTCCCTCCGGATAGTGAGGCGAAAATATCTTCTATCCTCGGAAGAGGATACTGTACCGTGTGAAGGACCGGGTTTACAGTCACCTTGAAGTCTCCACAGATGCGAATTTTTCTCTGTTCTTCAGATTTATCATTATTCAATGCTTTCTTCATGACTGGGACGATGGGTGTTGCCCACTCGCTCCTATCTATTTTGGATAATACGCCTGCCTTTTCCAAATTCTCCAGCTCTGCCTCGACTGCTGGACGAATTGCGTATGGCACCGGTCTTGCCTTAAAAAATTTGGGAATTGCCACATCTTCCACTTTTATTGAGGCGGTGATGCCTTTCAAGGTTCCTAGTTTCTCTTGAAACACTTCTTTGGCATTGGCCAAGATGTCTTTTAATCGTTCAGGTATGACGTCATCATCGTTTTTTTCCTTACTGGTCACCGTCAGTGCCTGAATGGAGTGCCAGTCTAAACGTATTTTCGTGATCCATTCACGTCCCAACAGCGGTGGACCACCATCTTGTAGAACGTATAAATACAACTTTTGTATTTCCTTGCCATTGTATACAACAGGCACCCTTATTTTTCCTTTGGGGTATACTTTCTGCCCCGTAAATGTTTTCAAGATAATAGATGTGACTTTTAAAGGTATATGCGGAAATAGCCGCTCGTAATCCCGTCGACTTATGACGGTCAGAGCTGATCCTGTATCTAGCTCCATTTTAACTGGGGACCCTGCTATCGTGAGGGTAACCCAAATGGTCTGGTAATCTTCTTTGGCAATTACATTATGTAATTTGAGACAACTTAGTCTCTTGTTTTCGGAGTCGCTATCGCTCTTCTGGTCTTCGGAGCTACTGTCCGTCATCATTTGTACCTTTCTGTACTTTTCTTTATTGATTTTTTTTTTTCTGTCCGTGGATTTTTTTTGTCCAGATCGGCATACCCGTGCAATGTGTCCAATCTTTCCGCATTGCCTGCATGCTTTGTCCTTGAACCAGCAGTCCCTCTGGTCATGGGTGGATCTGCCGCAGCGATAACATCGCTCGAAACCCTGTGTCATTTCATGGGTGCCGAAGTCCTGTGTCTTTTGTTGTATCTCTGCAGCTCCTCTTGCGGCTGCTTCGTATGATACAGTCACACTGAAAGCCTTGTCCAGTGTCAAATCTTTTTCAGAAAGCAGCCTTTTCTGTGTTCCTTCAGTTAGGAGACCGCAGACGAATTTGTCTCGAAGATAATCTGCTAGTCCTGCCCCGAATTGGCAGTGCTTTGATAGCTTTCTTAATTCGGTGAGGTAATCAGCGTTACTTTCATTCTTGTGTTGATTCCTCTTGAAGAATTTGAATCGTTCCGCTATCAGCAGCGGTGTTGGGTTTAAGTGCTCCTGTAGGGTATCAACAATTTCTTTAAAATTCTTGTCCTTTGGTTTGGCTGGAGTGATTAAGTTTCGTAACAGCCCGTATGTCTTTGCGCCCATTAGATTTAGAAGTACTGACGCTTTTTTTTCATTTTCTATTCCATTTGCGGTGCAATATACCTCCACTCTTTCCACATATGTGGCCCAATCCTCTATCTCATTATCAAAAGCATCAATATTGCCAGACTTAGGCATCCTAGAAAAAAAAATGGCGCTTCTCGCGCTTTTCTTTCTTTTCTGCAGAAAAGATATGGCACTTCCCGCGCTTCCCCGCCGCTGCTGCCGATGACAACGCTGTTTCCCGCGGGTTTCCCTTTTTTTAATTTATTCATTTACAGGTGGAGACTCGTTCCCGCCGGACTCTCTCTGCTAGGTCTGAATGCCGACCTGCTTGCCGTGCCGGCCGTCTCCTGAGTGCTCCCTCCCCGTCTGTTACTGCTTGCCTCCGCCTTCGCTGCTTGGCCTCGATGCAGAGCCAGCCGCCGGAGCCCCAGCCCGACGCCCAGGAAGGATTATTGCAGTACCTACCACCAGCTTGGCTAGCTGGTGAAACCACAGCTTTTTCTTTTTCTTGATTTTCTTCGACTTTGGACGCCAGAGGAATCGATGTCCTTGAGGTGCTGCCGAATTGCAGGTAAGTCCGTTTCCAATTCGTCGCCACTGTTGTATCCGTGCGTTAATAGAGACACTGAAGACAGGAGTTGGTTTCACAGGTGTTTACTGAACAAAGTCTGGAGGGGAACTAACTGATACAACACAATATACAGGCTTATATAGCCCGAGTGGCCATTACCGGTATTACAGTACACAGGGGGCTCTTAAAGGCACATACACTACAGAAGACTGCGCGGCACTCGCGGCAGAGGCGGACAAAATTTTCGCGGTAACGCAGCAGTACTGTGCCGCCACGAGGCGCGCATCCCCCACAGACGCCGCCCCAGCTCGTCAGCCGGCTGGGCTGTGTTCCTACCATGCGCAGTTCGACGCGAAAGCGAGACGTTGCCACCCTCCCTGCAGCTTTCCTAAAACAAAAACAACTGCGACTACTGAGGAACGGGTCTAACCGGCGCCCCGCGGCCGCCATGGCGATCGGCAACGCGGGCAAGTTGCTTTTCATCACCGACACACTCTCCGGTCGTTGTTTTCTGTGCGACACCGGAGCGCAGTGCAGCATTTTACCCGCGTCCGCCCTCGAAGCGGCCAATAGCGGCACAATTCGGACTTTCGGCAGGCGGCGAGTGGAGTTGTGCTTCGGGGGGGCAACGTTTTCACTGGGAATTTGTTACGGCCAAGGTTTCTCAGCCCATTCTCGGCGCGGATTTCCTGTGTGCCAACAGCCTCCTGGTCGACGTGAAGAACCGGCGGTTGATCAACGTGGCAACTTTCAATTCTATCCCTTGTTACCGCAGTAACACTACGTTGCGCACCGTCGCCTGTGCTTTCCCAACTCCTGACGAGTTCGCTCGTCTACTCGCCGAATTTCCCGAACTGACAAGACCCACGTTCTCCTCCACGGCCACGAAGCATGGTGTTGAGCACCACATCACCACCAACGGCCCCCCGGTCTACGTGCGAGCCCGGTGCCTGGAACCTGGCAAGCTGGCGGTCGCAAAGGCGGAGTTCGCGACAATGGAACGGCTAAGGATTATTCGCCGGTCGAATAGTCCCTGGTCTTCACCCCTCCACATTGTCCCGAAGCCTGGCGGTGGATGGCGACCATGCGCCGACTATCGACACCTAAACGACGCCACCACTCCTGATCGGTACCCGATCCCCCACATCCAGGATTTCTCTGCCCATTTGGCTGGGAACACCATCTTCTCGAAAGTCGACCTCGTCCGGGGCTACCACCAGGTCCCAGTTCACCCACAGGACGTCCAGAAGACCGCAGTCATCACCCCATTTGGCCTCTTCGAGTTTTTGCGAATGCCGCTTGGGTTAAAAAACTCCACCCAGGCTTTCCAACGCCTGATTGACTCCGTGCTGCGGGACCTCAAGTTCCTCTTCATCTACTTGGACGATATCCTCCTTGCCAGTTCTAATAAAGAGGAACATATCTGTCACCTACGCACACTTTTTCGGTGCCTCAGCCAACACGGCCTGATTATCAACCCGGCCAAGTGTCAATTTGGCCTGCAACAAATTGATTTCCTGGGACATCGCATCACCCAGACGGAGCGGTTCCTTTACAAGCAAAGGTAGAGGCGGTGACATCCTTTCCACGCCTGCAGAACATAAAGGCCCTGCAGGAATTCTTGGGCATGGTTAACTTCTACCACCGTTTCGTGCCTAAGGCGGCACTACTCATGCAGCCCCTATACGAGGCCCTCAAGGGCAAGACTGGCAAGAACCCGATAGACTGGACGTATGACATGGCCCAAGCGTTCGCCGGCACCAAAAGCACCTTAGCCAACGCAACCATGCTGGCGCACCCGCTGCCAGGAGCCACCATCGCCCTCACCACTGACGCGTCAGATTACGCAATCGGCGCCGTGCAAGAGCAGTGGGTGAACGGGACATGGCAGCCGTTAGCGTTCTTCAGCCGTCAACTACGGCGGAACGAGCGAGCATACAGCACGTTCGACTGGGAGTTGCTCGCCCTTTTTCTGGCCATCCGCCATTTTCGCTTCCTCCTGGAAGGACGTCCTTTCACCGCTTTTGTGGACCATAAGCCACTAACTTATGCCATGGCTAAGACCGCCGAACCGTGGTCATCCCGACAGCAACGTCAACTGACCTACATATCTGAATTTACCATGGATATACAGCACGTGGCCGGTAAGGACAACCTGGTGGCAGACTGCCTCTCACGCGCGACCGTCAATACGGTTCATTTGGGCATCGATTGCGCCCTCATGGCAGCGGACCAAGCCTCAGACCCAGAAGTCCAAGCCTGCAGAACGACCGTCACTGGCCTCCGGTTGGCTGACGTCAAGTTCCATTCGGCAGGTACCACGCTGTTGTGTGACGTCTCCGTATGGGACCCTCGCCTGGTCATGCCGGTCGTCTGGCGCCATAAAGTGTTCGACGCCATACATGGGTTGTCACACCCAGGAATGAAGGCCTCCCAGAAGCTGATGTCGGCGAAATTCGTATGGCATGGCATGCACAAGGATGTCCGCGACTGGGCCAACACCTGCGTCGTCTGCCAAAAGGCCAAAGTACAGCGCCACGTCAAAGCTCCGTTGGCCACCTTCATGGTTCCGGAGCGCGTTTTGACCATGTCAATGTGGACCTGGTAGGACCACTCCCACCCTCCCATGGTTTTTCACACATCCTGACCATGGTTGACCGCACCACCAGATGGCCGGAGGCGGTTCCCCTGTCATCCACCACTTTGGCGGACATGGCCAGGGCGTTCATTTCCACCTGGGTCGCCCGTTTCAGTGTGCCCACAGATATCTCTTCCGACAGAGGACCGCAGTTTTCCTCCGAACTCTGGAATGCAGTGGCCCAAGGACTCGGTGTCAAATTACACCGCACCACAGCCTACCACCCACAGGCGAATGGCCTCTGTGAACGCTTTCACCGATCACTGAAAGCCGCCCTGAGGGCCAGCCTCCAGGACGCCGGATGGGCAGACAAGCTACCGTGGGTCCTGTTGGGCCTTCGCACGGCCCCCAAAGAAGACCTTCGCTCTTCATCAGCGGAGCTGGTGTACGGTCAGCCGCTGCGAGTCCCGGGGGATTTCCTGCCAACATCAACAAAACCATGGTCCGCGTCTGACCAGCTTACTAGTCACCAGGAGGCGGCCAGATGCTTCGCACCGGTGCCCACTTCGAACCACAGGCTGCAGAGTTCGCACGTTCCCCCGGAGCTCCACAAGTCTGAGTACGTCTTTATTCGCCACGATGCTCATAGGAATCCACTCAAGGCCCCATATACTGGTCCCTTCCGTGTGTTGGAGGCAGAGGACAAAACCTTCACGGTGGATGTCGGTGGTAAACCGGACCACATTTCGGTCGATCGCTTAAAGCCAGCGCATCTGGACCTCGACCGGCCCGTCGAGACAGCACAACCGCTGAGACGAGGTTGGCCACCCATCGCCGTTACAGCAGACCAAGTGCATCCGCCCGCCAGGCCGCCAGCCGCCCAACAGCCTCCGCCTCAGGAGTACAGGAGTCGTTCTGACAGGCTCATCAGACCAACTCACCGCTTGACTTTGTCCGTTAAAGCGAATTCTGGGGGGGCGCATGTGGCGGAGCCACTGAATGACTCTGGCTAACTGTATATAATTCCCTTTAACGATGTTCTAACACCAGCCTAAGCCTGTACCATTGTGTTAGACATTACTGTGTTTTGTATATAGTGTTTGTATGTACGGGGCGTGGCCCCTTTAAAAGCACGGGAAAACGCGGGCAAACACGATGACATCACGTCGCAAACCACGTGACTGCCCAGGCAGTCCTCGTGGAATCTCCATCTTGTTAAGACCTGTTTTCGTGGTTCTCCTGTATCGATCTCAACAAACTGTTTGAACTCGTTTAGCCTTACATTAAAGACCTGTTTGTTTGATCTCCTGAGTTGACCTCAGTTATTAGTTAGGAATTCATCAATTCCTACAATAGCACCTTTAACGTAATAAAATGTCCCAAGGGGCCTTCAGGAGTGCTATCCAAAAAAAAGTCATTCTATCTATAAAGGATATCTAGGACTATTTTAATGCTTGAGCACAAAAATCTAGGCTGACACACCAGAGCAGTACTGAGGGAGTGCTGCACTGTCAGAGGTGCCGTCTTTTGGATGAGACGTTGAATTGAGGCCCTGTCTACCCTCTCGGGTGGATGTAAAAGATCCCATGGCACTATTTCGAAGAAGAGCAGGGGAGTTATCCCTGGTGTCCTGGCCAATATTTATCCCTCAATCAACATAACAAAAACAGATTATCTGGTCATTATCATATTGCCTGTTAGTGGGAGCTTGCTGTGCGCAAATCGGCCACTGCATGTCCCACATTACAACAAGTGACTACACTTCGTACTTTATTGGCTGTAAAACGCTTTGAGACGTCCGGTGGTCGTGAAAGGCGCTGGAGAAATGCAAGTCTGTCTTTTCTTCTGTTTATTGGACAGGCTGGGATCAGCAGGAGTGACACATCTCGAGGTGTCAATCACTGCGGAGGGGGCGTGGCCAGCGGTCCCGCCCCCATCAGGTGCTCCAGGGTCATGTGACCGGCCGGCGGGGGCGGGGCGACGGAGTGATTGACAGCGGCTGGTGGAGCGGAGAGGCGAGGACAGCCCTGGGGAGGGTGAGAGAGGTACCGGCACCGGGGCCTGGGCGCAGCGGCTGCAGGTCAGGCCGGGGCTGGCGGTGATGGGCAAGCTCCGTTAGCCAGGCCCCGGGCTGCTGTTGCTGTGAGGAGCCGTTTGGTGGCTGTGGGCCCCGAGGGGCCGCGCCCACCGAGCGCCGGGCCCAGGCTGAGGCTGAGGCTGAGGGTGACGGGGTGGGATTGTCCCCGCTTCCCGGCTGAGCAACCGGCCCAATCGACGGGGGCTGACAGCCCGCGGCGAGGGGAGGGCAGGTGTGCTGGTTTGGGGGGGGGGTCGCGGTGTGCTGGTTTGGGGGGGGGGGGGGTCGCGGTGTGCTGGTTTGGGGGGGGGGGGGTCGCGGTGTGCTGGTTTGGGGGGGGGGGTCGCGGTGTGCTGGTTTGGGGGGGGGGTCGCGGTGTGCTGGTTTGGGGGGGGTGGTCGCGGTGTGCTGGTTTGGGGCGGGGGGTCGCGGTGTGCTGGTTTGGGGCGGGGGGTCGCGGTGTGCTGGTTTGGGACAGGGGTCGCGGTGTGTTGGTTTTGGGGGGGTCGCGGTGTGCTGGTTTGGGGGGGTCGCGGTGTGCTGGTTTGGGGGTCCCCGGTTTTTCTGTAGGAGTCCCATTGTTCTGGCCTCTGTTGTCCGCGTGTTGCGAGTTAGGACTTTACCCATGAAACAACAGCAGTAACGCCCCCGCCCCTCCAAACCTCCAGGTGCATGAAATTGAGACGGGCCAAGCCATCGAATAAGAAAAATTGGCCGTAAAATGAGTTGCCAGAGATGGCCCCATGGTCTTAAGCTTCTTGTTTGGGTACTGGGTGCCTGCGCACAGTCTAGAAGATTGAGCTGGTTTGCAGTGGGCGGTGGTTGATGTTGGTGTTCACTGTTGGTGGAGCTTGTGTAGATAGTGTTGTGGTATTAGTGCTTCTGTAGTGAAGACCCCAAGTGTCACTGCTGCTAGAATAAATAACTTTGTTTACGTTTCAGCCACCAGTCTGACGATAACTTTAGCCGGCAGAACTTGTGATCCACAGCTGATTCACGCTCCCATTGGGTTAACATTTCACCACCTTAATGGAAAACAGTAGAGAAGATGCACAGAGATTATTAGTCTTCTAAGGTAAACCTTGACATTATCTGTATGGGGTGTTGTGGTGGGCTAGACTTGGGCCCAAATTGAGCTCAAACTGATGATGAGATGATAATCATTCTCCAAACAGGGAATCTGCCAACCCTACCCCGACTAGTGTACGTGTGACCGAATCCCCCACTTGCGTGGTTGGCTCTTGCTGCCCTCTGACGTGGCCGAATAAGCCAATCAGTTGTGAAGATTATTGATCCCATCAACTAGGAATGGGACCATCACCCATGTAGGAATATAGGAATTGCTAGATGAGAAAGACCAAGCTCCATCTAGTTCGCATTCTACCATCCTGGCAGTCCTATGATACAATGATAATGGAGTTGTTGCCTAATCACAGCGATCAATCTCTATCAGTGAGTCTACAACAGGCCCAGATGTGAGGCGAGGGAAACCCCCAGTGGTGGAGAGCTTTGGGAACCATAGGTCCAAAGTCGCTTGTTCCTGCCATGCACGCTACACTCTCCACACGTCATGTCTTATTTTGGGATACAGTGCAGAGTCAATTGTTATTTTCTGAAAGAAATCTATCTAAATTTTGAATTAATCGATACTAACTGCTTCCGCCATCTCCTTTGGGAGCCTGTTTCATAGATTGACCATTCGCTCGCTGAAATATTGCTTCTGCATATTAGTTTTGAATTTACCCCCTTTCAAGCACAGGCCGTTTCTGCTGGTTACAAGAACCAGTGCAAAATAAAAAGCCCAAAACTACCCTCAATTCCATTCCAGCAATAAGCATGGCTAATGTGGGAAAATGCTCCACTGGTGTGGTAGGAGTGTTCCTCTGAGACAGTGTGGACAGAGCTTTATTCTGTATTTAACTATTGCTATATCTGCCTCGGGAGTGCTTGATGCTGACAGTGTGTATCTAAGATGGGGGAGTGTTTCACTTCCCATCGCCATTGACCCTTGTCTTGAGAAGCACAAGTGGCTGGCTATGGGGTGCTAGGTGGCAATGGCCTTGGTGTCGGGCCGTGTGGATGGAGAAAAGGGTTAGAAATACGGAAAATTAAGAGGGGGGGGGGGGGGAAAGAGTTGCATGAGTCATGATTAAATATAGTCTTCCCGTTTGGTCTCATTGAGCTTGTAACTGGAAGTGGATTCCTGCATGCGGCTAAAGCCAGCAGCGGCACCAATCTAATTCATGAAAGACACAGAGCAGTGTTGTGAATGCAGGAAAATCTAATTGCTCTGTGTACTGTCGCCCTGTCACATGTTGCCCTGCAGTCAGAAAGTGTTGTGTTGTCGTTGCCTTCTCGCCACCTGTCCCTGTGTGTGCAGTACATTTAACGATTTACTCTCCTGTGATAGATGAATGGACCCTCAGTAACCGTTAACGGCGCCCTTGGACAGAATGGCTGTGAGAGTGAGCCTGTCTGGGAGCGGCCGTGGACTTTAGAAGAGATTCATAAAGCCAGTGGGAGCTGGTCGCTTGGCGCAGACGCTGGGGTAAGTGCGACCGTAACAGTACGTCACAGTAACACAAATATCTGTACCTGCTTTTGGCTGCATTTATTCTGTAATGTGTAATTGTGCCACAATGATTGTGACTATTTCTGGTTTTCCTCCATCTCTCGTGTGTGGCTGGACTCTTGGAAGCGAGTGGATGAGTGACCACCTAGGCTTCTATCTGTGCTTCTCTTGGGCCAGCTGAGGGGTGATGTGACACCTACCCCGTGACAGCTCTCCCTTCGCCTGCCCCCATTTTCCCCACACACCCTGAAGTGTCACGGGAAGCTTCTGGTCTGAACTCTAATAGAGCAGCATGAAGATGGAGCAAGTAGAGTGGAGTGGCAGCATTGTCCCTGTGCTTTACAGCACCCTAGTGTGGCTCTCTTGGCCAAAGCAGGCAGTTTTAATGCCCATTTCTACAAGAGGCACAATCTAAACAGTGATTCTGCCTCTTCTGAAAGTTCAGAAGGAAAATATTGAGACTGCAGCCTGCCTTTTACTGGTCCTTGCCAGTTTCTACGGGCAAACTTTCTGGTAAATGTACCCCTTTCTCGAGGGTGGGGTGCGGGAGGGTTAGTCTGTGAAAACACAGGCAGCAACAGTCCCAGTATTAAATACTGGCATAACAACAGAAAACGCTAGAAAAACTCAGCAGGCCAGGCAACATCCGTGGAGAGAGAAATAGTCAACGTTTCAGGTCGAAACCCTTCGTCAGAACTGAGAAAAAAGCAGGAAATGAAACAGATTAAAAAGCAAGTTTGGGGGCTGGGAAATGGGGGAGGGGGGATGAAAGAACAAAAGGGGAAGGTCTGGGGGGGGTGGTGAAGAGACATTAAGAGATATTTAAGACGAGATGGTAATAGGACAGGTAAAGAGACAAAGGACGGCTCTAGATGAAGTGTGAGATGCGCTGGCAGAGTGAGAGACAGTTGCCATGTGGGAGAGAGAAAAGGAAAAGGCACAAACCAAAAGTGTGGATAAAAAATATATAAATATATGATCGGGGCCGAGGTTATGATCTGAAATTGTTGAACTCGATATTGAGTCCGGAAGGCTATAAAGTGCCTAATCGGAAGATGATACTGGCATTCTGGTTTGCTCTTTTCATGTTGGGTGCACGGCCTTTACCAAACTTTAGACAGCCTGGACTAACACTGCAACAAGCTAACTCATTGGCGTAGCCCTTAAACATTTGTTACTCTGTCCCAAATGCTTACTATTGGTATGATTCTCTTGCAGATGGTCTCGGACATCTGAGACTTGTTGTACCTCTGAAATTCAATGAATGTTGTAAAGGGGGTTTGTGTTCAATATATTTTGCTCTGGCCCTAACCTAAGTCCTAACGCGCGGCGTCAAATGTAGGACCGGAGCCTTCGAGTTCAGCCGGCATTTTTTCCAGATTCTTATTGTTGAAAGTTCACGAATTGACCCCAGTTTACTGTTTAATCTGTAAGGAGAGTAATAGTTGGTTGCAAGTGATTGCTCTCCGGTGACCCCTGCGGGAAAGTGTGTGGGATGTCGGGTGCGGACAGCTATGATGCTTTCCACAGTCGATGGGCCTGCCGACTGTCACTAGGCTCTCGTGCACCAGTCGCTGAAGGTAAGCATGCAGGTGCAGCAGGCGGTTAAGAAGGCAAATGGTACGTTGGCCTTCGTAGCGAGAGGGTTCGAGTACAGGAGCAAGGATGTCTTGCTGCAGTTGTACAGGGCCTTGGTGAGACCACACCTTGAGTATTGTGCGCAGTTTTGGTCGCCTTATCTGAGGAAGGATGTTCTTGCCATGGAGGGAGTGCAGCGAAGATTCACCAGGCTGATACCTGGGATGGCAGGAATGACGTATGAGGAGAGATTGGGTCAATTGGGATTATACTCGCTGGAGTTTAGAAGCATGAGAGGGG